>NC_092242.1:44567747-44605247 GCF_036320965.1 Panulirus ornatus | reverse complement strand
GTAAGGCATGTGTACGTGTAGGAAGAGAGGAAAGTGATTGGTTCTCAGTGAATGTAGGTTTGCGGCAGGGGTGTGTGATGTCTCCATGGTTGTTTAATTTGTTTATGGATGGGGTTGTTAGGGAGGTAAATGCAAGAGTTTTGGAAAGAGTGGCAAGTATGAAGTCTGTTGGGGATGAGAGAGCTTGGGAAGTGAGTCAGTTGTTGTTCGCTGATGATACAGCGCTGGTGGCTGATTCATGTGAGAAACTGCAGAAGCTGGTGACTGAGTTTGGTAAAGTGTGTGAAAGAAGAAAGTTAAGAGTAAATGAGAATAAGAGCAAATTAATTAGGTACAGTAGGGTTGAGGGTCAAGTCAATTGGGAGGTAAGTTTGAATGGAGAAAAACTGGAGGAAGTGAAGTGTTTTAGATATCTGGGAGTGGATCTGGCAGCGGATGGAACCATGGAAGCGGAAGTAGATCATAGGGTGGGGGAGGGGGCGAAAATCCTGGGAGCCTTGAAGAATGTGTGGAAGTCGAGAACATTATCTCGGAAAGCAAAAATGGGTATGTTTGAAGGAATAGTGGTTCCAACAATGTTGTATGGTTGCGAGGCGTGGGCTATGGATAGAGTTGTGCGCAGGAGGATGGATGTGCTGGAAATGAGATGTTTGAGGACAATGTGTGGGGTGAGGTGGTTTGATCGAGTAAGTAACGTAAGGGTAAGAGAGATGTGTGGAAATAAAAAGAGCGTGGTTGAGAGAGCAGAAGAGGGTGTTTTGAAGTGGTTTGGGCACATGGAGAGAATGAGTGAGGAAAGATTGACCAAGAGGATATATGTGTCGGAGGTGGAGGGAACGAGAAGTGGGAGACCAAATTGGAGGTGGAAAGATGGAGTGAAAAAGATTTTGTGTGATCGGGGCCTGAACATGCAGGAGGGTGAAAGAAGGGCAAGGAATAGAGTGAATTGGATCGATGTGGTATACCGGGGTTGAGGTGCTGTCAGTGGATTGAATCAGGGCATGTGAAGCGTCTGGGGTGAACCATGGAAAGCTGTGTAGGTATGTATATTTGCGTGTGTGGACGTGTGTGTGTGTATACATTGTGTATGGGGGTGGGTTGGGCCATTTCTTTCGTCTGTTTCCTTGCTCTACCTCGCAAACGCGGGAGACAGCGGCAAAAAAAAGAAAAAAAAGAAAAATATATATATATGTATATATATATATTTATATATATATCATACAAACTTCCAACAGCCATGAATCGAACCCGGGACCCCTGCGTGGTAGGCGGGAGCACTACCGCTAGTCTATGATCCCCCCTAATTAGGGAAATGACTATTCGAGTACTATGCAATGGAATATCCTTTGTCTCATGTTGGTGAGCGATGGGATCCAGACGGGTCATTTCCTATCAGGCTCACACAACCGGCACATGGCATTTTACCGAACCTATCTGTACAATGCGGAGGTATAGGGAATACGAAAAAAGTGCATATGAACGCGCACTTTCATAGAACATAAAAACTTCCAACGGCCAGGATCGAACCCGGGGACCCTGCGTAGCAGGCAGGAGCGTTACTGCTAGGCTACGTAGCTAGGACACCATTTCTTGCTACGTAGCTAGTACGCCATTTGTTTATCAAATGGCGTCCTAGCTACGTCTCTTCGTTGTATATCAATTGACTATCATATTTCTTTCTTTTATCTCCCCTGATGATGTGATTATTACACGAAAGTGCACTTGGGAACTTATCGTGTTTCACTTTCCTTGTGGACTCTTAGTTACATACTTGATCACGCGTTAAACTGTGATCCTTTCCAATATATATATATATATATATATATATATATATATATATATATATATATATATATATATATATATATATATATATATATATATATATATATATATATATATATATATATATATATATATATATATATATATATATATACATATATATATATATATATTTTTTTTTTTTTTTCATTCATTTCAAGCTAGAAGTTTCAGTTTTCTAAATTGTTTCTTACATTTTTCATATGTATATATATGTATGTGTGTGTGTGTGTATATGTGCGTATGTATGTGTGTGTGTGTGTATGTGTGTATGTATATATATATGTATATTATCCCTGGGGATAGGGGTGAAAGAATACTTCCCACGTATTCCTCGCGTTTCGTAGAAAGCGACTAGAGGGGACGGGAGCGGGGGGCCAGAAATCCTCCCCTCCTTATATTAACTTTCTAAAATGGGAAACAGAAGAAGGAGTCACGCGGGGAGTGCTCATCCTCCTCGAAGGCTCAGAGTGGGGTGCCTAAATGTGTGTGGATGTAACCAAGATGTGAAAAAAGGAGAGATAGGTAGTATGTTTGAGGAAAGGAACCTGGATGTTTTGGCTCTGAGTGAAACGAAGCTCAAGGGTAAAGGGGAAGAGTGGTTTGGGAATGTCTGGGGAGTAAAGTCAGGGGTTAGTGAGAGGACAAGAGCAAGGGAAGGAGTAGCAATACTCGTGAAACAGGAGTTGTGGGAGTATGTGATAGAGTGTAAGAAAGTACATTCTCGATTAATATGGGTAAAACTGAAAGTTGATGGAGAGAGGTGGGTGATTATTGGTGCATATGCACCTGGGCATGAGAAGAAAGATCATGAGAGGCAAGTGTTTTGGGAGCAGCTGAATGAGTGTGTTAGTGGTTTTGATGCACGAGACCGGGTTATAGTGATGGGTGATTTGAATGCAAAGGTGAGTAATGTGGCAGTTGAGGGAATAATTGGTATACATGGGGTGTTCAGTGTTGTAAATGGAAATGGTGAAGAGCTTGTAGATTTATGTGCTGAAAAAGGACTGATGATTGGGAATACCTTGTTTAAAAAGCGAGATATACATAAGTATACTTATGTAAGTAGGAGAGATGGCCAGAGAGCGTTATTGGATTACGTGTTAATTGACAGGCGTGCGAAAGAGAGACTTTTGGATGTTAATGTGCTGAGAGGTGCAACTGGAGGGATGTCTGATCATTATCTTGTGGAGGCTAAGGTGAAGATTTGTATGGGTTTTCAGAAAAGAAGAGTGAATGTTGGGGTGAAGAGGGTGGTGAGAGTAAGTGAGCTTGAGAAGGAGACCTGTGTGAGGAAGTACCAGGAGAGACTGAGTACAGAATGGAAAAAGGTGAAAACAATGGAAGTAAGGGGAGTGGGGGAGGAATGGGATGTATTTAGGGAATCAGTGATGGATTGCGCAAAAGATGCTTGTGGCATGAGAAGAGTGGGAGGTGGGTTGATTAGAAAGGGTAGTGAGTGGTGGGATGAAGAAGTAAGAGTATTAGTGAAAGAGAAGAGAGAGGCATTTGGACGATTTTTGCAGGGAAAAAATGCAATTGAGTGGGAGATGTATAAAAGAAAGAGACAGGAGGTCAAGAGAAAGGTACAAGAGGTGAAAAAAAGGGCAAATGAGAGTTGGGGTGAGAGAGTATCATTAAATTTTAGGGAGAATAAAAAGATGTTCTGGAAGGAGGTAAATAAGGTGCGTAAGACAAGGGAGCAAATGGGAACTTCAGTGAAGGGCGCAAATGGGGAGGTGATAACAAGTAGTGGTGATGTGAGGAGATGGAGTAAGTATTTTAAAGGTTTGTTGAATGTGTTTGATGATAGAGTGGCAGATATAGGGTGTTTTGGTCGAGGTGGTGTGCAAAGTGAGAGGGTTAGGGAAAATGATTTGGTAAACAGAGAAGAGGTAGTGAAAGCTTTGCGGAAGATGAAAGCCGGCAAGGCAGCAGGTTTGGATGGTATTGCAGTGGAATTTATTAAAAAAGGGGGTGACTGTATTGTTGACTGGGTGGTAAGGTTATTTAATGTATGTATGACTCATGGTGAGGTGCCTGAGGATTGGCGGAATGCGTGCATAGTGCCATTGTACAAAGGCAAAGGGGATAAGAGTGAGTGCTCAAATTACAGAGGTATAAGTTTGTTGAGTATTCCTGGTAAATTATATGGGAGGGTATTGATTGAGAGGGTGAAGGCATGTACAGAGCATCAGATTGGGGAAGAGCAGTGTGGTTTCAGAAGTGGTAGAGGATGTGTGGATCAGGTGTTTGCTTTGAAGAATGTATGTGAGAAATACTTAGAAAAGCAAATAGATTTGTATGTAGCATTTATGGATCTGGAGAAGGCATATGATAGAGTTGATAGAGATTCTCTGTGGAAGGTATTAAGAATATATGGTGTGGGAGGAAAGTTGTTAGAAGCAGTGAAAAGTTTTTATCGAGGATGTAAGGCATGTGTACGTGTAGGAAGAGAGGAAAGTGATTGGTTCTCAGTGAATGTAGGTTTGCGGCAGGGGTGTGTGATGTCTCCATGGTTGTTTAATTTGTTTATGGATGGGGTTGTTAGGGAGGTAAATGCAAGAGTTTTGGAAAGAGGGGCAAGTATGAAGTCTGTTGGGGATGAGAGACCTTGGGAAGTGAGTCAGTTGTTGTTCGCTGATGATACAGCGCTGGTGGCTGATTCATGTGAGAAACTGCAGAAGCTGGTGACTGAGTTTGGTAAAGTGTGTGGAAGAAGAAAGTTAAGAGTAAATGTGAATAAGAGCAAGGTTATTAGGTACAGTTGGGTTGAGGGTAAAGTCAATTGGGAAGTGAGTTTGAATGGAGAAAAACTGGAGGAAGTGAAGTGTTTTAGATATCTGGGAGTGGATCTGGCAGCGGATGGAACCATGGAAGCGGAAGTGGATCATAGGGTGGGGGAGGGGGCGAAAATTCTGGGAGCCTTGAAGAATGTGTGGAAGTCGAGAACATTATCTCGGAAAGCAAAAATGGGTATGTTTGAAGGAATAGTGGTTCCAACAATGTTGTATGGTTGCGAGGCGTGGTCTATGGATGGAGTGGTGCGCAGGAGGATGGATGTGCTGGAAATGAGATGTTTGAGGACAATATGTGGTGTGAGGTGGTTTGATCGAGTAAGTAACGTAAGGGTAAGAGAGATGTGTGGAAATAAAAGAGCGTGGTTGAGAGAGCAGAAGAGGGTGTTTTGAAATGGTTTGGGCACATGGAGAGAATGAGTGAGGAAAGGTTGACCAAGAGGATATATGTGTCGGAGGTGGAGGGAACGAGGAGAAGAGGGAGACCAAATTGGAGGTGGAAAGATGGAGTGAAAAAGATTTTGTGTGATCGGGGCCTGAACATGCAGGAGGGTGAAAGGAGGGCAAGGAATAGAGTGAATTGGAGCGATGCGGTATACAGGGTTGACGTGCTGTCAGTGGATTGAATCAGGGCATGTGAAGCGCCTGGGGTAAACCATGGAAAGCTGTGTAGGTATGTATATTTGCGTGTGTGGACTTATGTATATACATGTGTATGGGGGTGGGTTGGGCCATTTCTTTCGTCTGTTTCCTTGCGCTACCTCGCAAACGCGGGAGACAGCGACAAAGCAAAAAAAAAAAAAAAAGAAATATATATATATATATATATATATATATATATATATATATATATATATATATATATATGTATGTATATATATATATATATATATATATATATATATTTATATATATATATATATATATATATATATATATATATATATATATATATATATATATATATATATATATATATATATATATATATATACATATATATATATATATATATATATATATTTTTTTTTTTTTTTTTTTTTCATACTATTCGCCATTTCCCGCATTAGCGAGGTAGCGCTAAGAACAGAGGACTGGGCCTTTGAGGGAATATCCTCACCTGGCCCCCTTCTCTGTTCCTTCTTTTGGAAAAAAAAAAAAAAAAAAAAAAAAAAAAAAAAAAAAAACGAGAGGGGAGGATTTCCAGCCCCCCGCTCCCTTCCCTTTTAGTCGCCTTCTACGACACGCAGGGAATACGTGGGAAGTATTCTTTCTCCCCTATCCCCAGGGATATATATATATATATATATATATATATATATATATATATATATATATATATATATATATATATATATATATGTATATATATATATATATATATATATATATATATATATATTTTTATTATTATTATTATACTTTGTCGCTGTCTCCCGCGTTTGCGAGGTAGCGCAAGGAAACAGACGAAAGAAATGGCCCAACCCCCCCCCCCATACACATGTATATACATACGTCCACACACGCAAATATACATACCTACACAGCTTTCCATGGTTTACCCCAGACGCTTCACATGCCTTGCTTCAATCCACTGACAGCACGTCAACCCCGGTATACCACATCGCTCCAATTCACTCTATTCCTTGCCCTCCTTTCACCCTCCTCCATGTTCAGGCCCCGATCACACAAAATCTTTTTCACTCCATCTTTCCACCTCCAATTTGGTCTCCCTCTTCTCCTTGTTCCCTCCACCTCCGACACATATATCCTCTTGGTCAATCTTTCCTCACTCATCCTCTCCATGTGCCCAAACCACTTCAAAACACCCTCTTCTGCTCTCTCAACCACGCTCTTTTTATTTCCACACATCTCTCTTACCCTTACGTTACTCACTCGATCAAACCACCTCACACCACACATTGTCCTCAAACATCTCATTTCCAGCACATCCATCCTCCTGCGCACAACTCTATCCATAGCCCACGCCTCGCAACCATACAACATTGTTGGAACCACCATTCCTTCAAACATACACATTTTTGCTTTCCGAGATAATGTTCTCGACTTCCACACATTCTTCAAGGCCCCCAGGATTTTCGCCCCCTCCCCCACCCTATGATCCACTTCCGCTTCCATGGTTCCATCCGCTGCCAGATCCACTCCCAGATATCTAAAACACTTCACTTCCTCCAGTTTTTCTCCATTCAAACTCACCTCCCAATTGACTTGACCCTCAACCCTACTGTACCTAATAACCTTGCTTTTATTCACATTTACTCTTAACTTTCTTCTTCCACACACTTTTCCAAACTCCGTCACCAGCTTCTGCAGTTTCTCACATGAATCAGCCACTAGCGCTGTATCATCAGCGAACAACAACTGACTCACTTCTCAAGCTCTCTCATCCCCAACAGACTTCATACTTGCCCCTCTTTCCAAAACTCTTGCATTTACCTCCCTAACAACCCCATCCATAAACAAATTAAACAACCATGGAGACATCACACACCCCTGCCGCAAACCTACATTCACTGAGAACCAATCACTTTCCTCTCTTCCTACACGTACACATGCCTTACATCCTCGATAAAAACTTTTCACTGCTTCTAACAAATTTCCTCCCACACCATATATTCTTAATACCTTCCACAGAGCATCTCTATTAACTTTATCATATGCCTTCTCCAGATCCATAAATGCTACATACAAATCCATTTGCTTTTCTCACAGTATTTCTCACATACATTCTTCAAAGCAAACACCTGATCCACACATCCTCTACCACTTCTGAAACCACACTGCTCTTCCCCAATCTGATGCTCTGTACATGCCTTCACCCTCTCAATCAATACCCTCCCATATAATTTACCAGGAATACTCAACAAACTTATACCTCTGTAATTTGAGCACTCACTCTTATCCCCTTTGCCTTTGTACAATGGCACTATGCACGCATTCCGCCAATCCTCAGGCACCTCACCATGAGTCATACATACATTAAATAACCTTACCAACCAGTCAACAATACAGTCACCCCCTTTTTTAATAAATTCCACTGCAATACCATCCAAACCTGCTGCCTTGCCGGCTTTCATCTTCCGCAAAGCTTTCACTACCTCTTCTCTGTTTACCAAATCATTTTCCCTAACCCTCTCACTTTGCACACCACCTCGACCAAAACACCCTATATCTGCCACTCTATCATCAAACACATTCAACAAACCTTCAAAATACTCACTCCATCTCCTTCTCACATCACCACTACTTGTTATCACCTCCCCATTTGCGCCCTTCACTGAAGTTCCCATTTGCTCCCTTGTCTTACGCACTTTATTTACCTCCTTCCCTGGGGATAGGGGATTAAGAATACTTCCCACGTATTCCCTGCATGTCGTAGAAGGCGACTAAAAGGGGAGGGAGCGGGGGGCTGGAAATCCTCCCCTCTCGTTTTTTTTTTTTTTTTTTTTTTTTTTTCAAAAGAAGGAACAGAGAATTGGGCCAGGTGAGGGTATTCCCTCAAAGGCCCAGTCCTCTGTTCTTAACGCTACCTCGCTAATGCGGGAAATGGCGAATATTTTGAAAGAAAGAAAGATATATATATATATATATATATATATATATATATATATATATATATATATATATATATATATATATATATATATATGTATATATATATATATATATATATATATATATAACGGTATCAAGGAACTGTAATCTCGAGAGCCTTTACTTCAATACACGATTTTTCATTGTCATGATCGTGGGGGTGAGTTTTGAAGCGGCTTGGTTACTGGGGCATTAGTCTCTCCCACAATGTAGTACTTCCTTATAAATTACCAAGCAGGCGTCGACCGTTCCACAGTTGTTAAGTGGGTCCTTTTCGGCTGAAGAGTAACACAAAACCGTTCGCTTAAGTCATATATCACGGTCGCACCTCCTTAATTAGTGTTAACGGGTTTTGTATGTGCAAGCTGTGAACTGTGATGCATGTTCTGTGTGATACACTCCGTTGCATAAGGCCCAATGACTGGGAGGTAGAGAGTCAGTCAGACAATGGGAGGAGGGTGCTTGTTCTGTTAAGAACCCAGTGTTTCGCTACGCCAACACCATAACTGTGCAAGATACTATCTATTTATCTATCTATCTATCTATCTATTTATCTATCTATCTATCTATCTATCTATCTATCTATCTATCTATCTATCTATCTATCTATATATATATATATATATATATATATATATATATATATATATATATATATATATATATATATATATATATATATATATATATATATATATATATATTCATCCCTGGGGATAGCAACGAAGGAATTCTTTCCACGCAGTCCTCATGTGTCGTAGAGGGCGACTGAAGGGGACAGGAGCGGATGGCTAGAAACCCTCCCCTCCTTGTATTTTAACTTTCTAAAAGGGAAAACAGAAGAAGGAGTCACGCGGGGAGTGCTCATCCTCCTTGAAGGCTCCGAGTGGGGTGTCTAGATGTGTATGGATGTAACCAAGATGAGAAAAAAGGAGAGATGTGTAGTATGTTTGAGGAAAGGAACCTAGACGAAGCTCAAGGGTAAAGGGGAAGAGTGGTCCGGGAATATCTTGAGAGTAAAGTCAGGGGTTAGTGAGAGGACAAGAGCAAGGGAAGGAGTAGCACTGATCCTGAAACAGGAGTGGTGGGAGTATGTGAGAGAGTGTAAGAAAGTAAACTCTATATTGATATGGGTAAAACTGAAAGTGGATGGAGAGAGATGGGTGATTATTGGTGCATATGCACCTGGGCATGAGAAGAAAGATCATGAGAGGCAAGTGTTTTGGGAGCAGCTGAATGAGTGTGTTAGTGGTTTTGATGCACGAGACCGGGTTATAGTGATGGGTGATTTGAATGCAAAGGTGAGTAATGTGGCAGTTGAGGGAATAATTGGTATACATGGGGTGTTCAGTGTTGTAAATGGAAATGGTGAAGAGCTTGTAGATTTATGTGCTGAAAAAGGACTGGTGATTGGGAATGCCTGGTTTAAAAAGAGAGATATACATAAGTATGCGTATGTAAGTAGGAGAGATGGCCAGAGAGCGTTATTGGATTACGTGGTAATTGACAGGCGCGCGAAAGAGACTTTTGGATGTTAATGTGCTGAGAGGTGCAACTGGAGGGATTTCTGATCATTATCTTGTCGAAGCGAAGGTGAAGATTTGTGGAGATTTTCAGAAAAAAAGAGAGAATGTTGGGGTAAAGAGAGTGGTGAGAGTAAGTGAGCTTGGGAAGGAGACTTGTGTGAGGAAGTACCAGTAGACACCGAGTACAGAATGGAAAAAGGTGAGAACAAAGGAGGTAAAGGGAGTGGGGGAGGAATGGGATGTACTTAGGGAAGCAGTGATGTCTTGCACAAAAGATGCTTGTGGCATGAGAAGCATGGGAGGTGGGCAGATCAGAAAGGGCAGTGAGTGGTGGGATGAAGAAGTAAGATTATTAGTGAAAGAGAAGAGAGAGGCATTTGGACGATTTTTGCAGGGAAATAATGCAAATGAGTGGAAGATGTATTAAAAAAAGAGGCAGGAGGTCAAGAGAAAGATGCAAGAGGTGAAAAAGAGAGCAAAGGAGAGTTGGGGTGAGAGAGTATCATTAAATTTTAGGGAGAAGAAAAGATGTTTTGGAAGGAGGTAAATAAAGTGCGTCAGACAAGGGAACAAATGGGAACTTCAGTGAAGGGGGCTAAAGGGGAGGTGGTAACAAGTAGTGGTGATGTGAGAAGGAGGTGGAGTGAGTATTTTGAAGGTTTGTTGAATGTGTTTGATGATAAAGTGGCAGATATAGGGTGTTTTGGTGAAGGTGGTGTGCAAAGTGAGAGGGTTAGGGAGAATGATTTGGTAAGCAGAGAAGAAGTAGTAAAAGCTTTGCGGAAGTTGAAAGCCGGCAAGGCAGCGGGTTTGGATGGTATTGCAGTGGAATTTATTAAAAAAGGGGGTGACTGTATTGTTGACTGGTTGGTAAGGTTATTTAATGTATGTATGAATCATGGTGAGGTGCCTGAGGATTGGCGGAATGCTTGCATAGTGCCATTGTGCAAAGGCAAAGGGGATAAACGTGACTGCTCAAATTACGGAGGTATAAGTTTGTTGAGCATTCCTGGTAAATCATATGGAAGGTTATTGATTAAGAGGGTGAAGGCATGTACAGAGCATCAGATTGGGAAGAGCATTGTAGTTTCAGAAGCGGTAGAGGATATGTTGATCAGGTCTTTGCTTTGAAAAATGTATGTGAGAAATACTTAGAAAAGCAAATGGATTTGTATGTAACAATTATGTATCTGGAGAAGGCATATGATGGAGTTGATAGAGATGCTCTGTGGAAAGTATTAAGAATATATGATGTGGGGGGCAATTTGTTAGAAGCAGTGATAAGTTTTTATCGAGGATGTAAGGCATGTGTACGAGTAGGAAGAGAGGAAAGTGATTGGTTCTCAGTGGATGTTGGTTGCGGCAGTGGTGTGTAATTTCTCCATGGTTGTTTAATTTGTTTATGGATGGGGTTGTTAGGGAGGTGAATGCAAGAGTATTGCAGAGAAGGGCAAGTATGCAGTCTGTAGTGGATGAGAGAGCTTGGGAAGTGAGTCAGTTGTTGTTTGCTGATGATACAGCGCTGGTGGCTGATTCGTGTGAGAAACTGCAGAAGCTGGTGACTGAGTTTGGTAAAGTGTGTGAAAGAAGAAAGCTAAGAGTAAAAGTAAATAAGAGCAATGTTATTAAGTACAGTAGGGTTGAGGGTCAAGTCAATTGGGAGGTGCTTTTTAATGAAGAGAAACTGGAGGAAGTGAAGTGTTTTAGATATCTGGGAGTGGATTTTACAGTGGATGGAACCATGGAAATGGAAGTGAATCATAGGGTGGGGGAGGGGGTGAAAGTTCTGGGAGCGTTGAGGAATGTGTGGAAGTCGAGAACATTATCTCGGAAAGCAAAATTGGGTATATTTAAAGGAATAGTGGTTCCAACAATGCTATATGGTTGCAAGGCGTGGGCTATAGATAGAGTTGTGCGGAGGAGGGTGGATGTGCTGGAAATGAGATGTTTGAGGACAATATGTTGTGTGCGATGGTTTGATCGAGTAAGTAGAAATAGGGTAAGAGAGATGTGTGGTAATGAATAGAGTTTGGTTGAGAGAGCAGAAGAGGGTGTTTTGAAATAGTTTGGTCACATGGAGAGAATGAATGAGGAAAGATTGACAAAGAGGATATATATGTCAGAGGTGGAGGGAACGAGGAAAAGTTGGAGACCAAATTGGAGGTGGAGAGATGGAGTGAAAAAGATTTTGAGTGATCGGGGTATGAACATGCAGGAGGGTGAAAGACGTGCAAGGAATAGAGTGAACTGGAACGATTTTGTATAGCGGGGTCAACATGTTGTCAATGGATTGAACCAGGGCCTGTGAAGCGTCTAGGGTAAGCCATGAAAGGTTCTGTGAGTCCTGGATGTGGAAAGGGAGCTGTGGTTTCGGTGCATTATACATGACAGCTAGAGACTGATTTGAACGAAAGTGGCTTTCGTTGTCTTTTCCTAGCGCAGCTCGTGCATATGCGGGGGGAGGGGATTGTTATTTCATGTGTAACGGGGTGGCGATTGCAATGAATAAAGGCAGACAGTATGAATTATGTACAATTGTATATATGTATACATCTGTGTGAGTATATATATGTATACGTTGAGATGTATAGGTATGTATATTTGCGTGTGTGGACGTGTATGAATATACATGTTTATGTGGGTGGGTGGGCCATTCTTTCGTGTGTTTCCTTGATATGGGTAAAACTTTCAGTTTTACCCATATCAATCTAGACTTTACTTTTTTATTCTCTATTACATACTTCCACCACTCCTGTTTCAGGAGTAGTGCAACTCCTTATGTTGCTCTTGTCGTCTCACTAACCCCTGACTCACATATATATATATATATATATATATATATATATATATATATATATATATATATATATATATATATATATATATATATATATATATATATATATATATATATATATATATATATCCATATATATATATATATATATATATATATATATATATATATATATATATATATATATATATATATATATATATATATATATATATATATATATATAGCCAGAGGTTGAACCATTATGTGACATTCATTTTTCATTTCATTTCAAGCTAGAAGTTTCAGTTTTCTAAATTATTTCTTACATCTTTCATATGTATATATATGTATATGTGTGTATGTGTGTATATGTGCGTATGTATGTGTGTGTATATATATATATATATATATATATATATATATATATATATATATATATATATATATATATATATATATATATATATATATATATATATATATATATATATATATATATATATATATATATATACATATATATAAATATATATGTATATATATATATATATATATATATATATATATATATATATATATATATATATATATATATATATATATATATATATATATATATATATATATATATATATATATATATATATATATATATATATATATATATATATATGTATACATATATATATTTATATATATCTGGGAGTGGATCTGGCAGCGGATGGAACCATGGAAGCGGAAGTGGATCATAGGGTGGGGGAGGGGACGAAAATTCTGGGAGCCTTGAAGAATGTGTGGAAGTCGAGAACATTATCTCGGAAAGCAAAAATGGGTATGTTTGAAGGAATAGTGATTCCAACAATGTTGTATGGTTGCGAGGCGTGGACTATGGATAGAGTTGTGCGCAGGAGGATGGATGTGCTGGAAATGAGATGTTTGAGGACAATGTGTGGTGTGAGGTGGTTTGATCGAGTAAGTAACGTAAGGGTAAGAGAGATGTGTGGAAATAAAAAGAGCGTGGTTGAGAGAGCAGAAGAGGGTGTTTTGAAATGGTTTGGGCACATGGAGAGAATGAGTGAGGAAAGATTGACCAAGAGGATATATGTGTCGGAGGTGGAGGGAACGAGGAGAAGAGGGAGACCAAATTGGAGGTGGAAAGATGGAGTGAAAAAGATTTTGTGTGATCGGGGCCTGAACATGCAGGAGGGTGAAAGGGGGGCAAGGAATAGAGTGAATTGGAGCGATGTGGTATATGTGTATGGGGGTGGGTTGGGCCATTTCTTTCGTCTGTTTCCTTGCGGTACCTCGCAAACGCAGGAGACATCGGAAAAAAAAAAAAAAAAAAAAAATATATATATATATATATATATATATATATATATATATATATATGTTTCAGTTTTCTAAATTGTTTCTTACATTTTTCATATGTATATATATGTGTGTGTGTGTGTGTGTATATATGCGTATGTATGTGTGTGTGTATGTGTAGATATATATATATATATATATATATATATATATATATATATATATATATATATATATATCATCCCTGGGGATAGGGGTGAAAGAATACTTCCCACGCATTCCTCGCGTGTCGTAGAAAGCGACTAGAGGGGACGGGAGCGGGGGGCCAGAAATCCTCCCCTCCTTGTATTTTTTTTATCTTTCTAAAATGGGAAACAGAAGAAGGAGTCACGCGGGGAGTGCTCATCCTCCTCGAAGGCTCAGAGTGGGGTGCCTAAATGTGTGTGGATGTAACCAAGATGTGAAAAAAGGAGAGATAGGTAGTATGTTTGAGGAAAGGAACCTGGATGTTTTGGCTCTGAGTGAAACGAAGCTCAAGGGTAAAGGGGAAGAGTGGTTTGGGAATGTCTAGGGAGTAAAGTCAGGGGTTAGTGAGAAGACAAGAGCAAGGGAAGGCAATACTCCTGAAACAGGAGTTGTGGGAGTATGTGATAGAATGTAAGAAAGTAAATTCTCTATTAATATGGGTAAAACTGAAAGTTGATGGAGAGAGATGGGTGATTATTGGTGCATATGCACCTGGGCATGAGAAGAAAGATCATGAGAGGCAAGTGTTTTGGGAGCAGCTGAATGAGTGTGTTAGTGGTTTTGATGCCCGAGACCGGGTTATAGTGATGGGTGATTTGAATGCAAAGGTGAGTAATGTGGCAGTTGAGGGAATAATTGGTATACATGGGGTGTTCAGTGTTGTAAATGGAAATGGTGAGGAGCTTGTAGATTTATGTGCTGAAAAAGGACTGATGATTGGGAATACATGGTTTAAAAAGCGAGATATACATAAGTATACTTATGTAAGTAGGAGAGATGGCCAGAGAGCGTTATTGGATTACGTGTTAATTGACAGGCGCGCGAAAGAGAGACTTTTGGATGTTAATGTGCTGAGAGGTGCAACTGGAGGGATGTCTGATCATTATCTTGTGGAGGCTAAGGTGAAGATTTGTACGGGTTTTCAGAAAAGAAGAGTGAATGTTGGGGTGAAGAGGGTGGTGAGAGTGAATGAGCTTGGGAAGGAGAATTGTGTGAGGAAGTACCAGGAGAGACTGAGTACAGAATGGAAAAAGGTGAGAACAATGTAAGAAAGGGGAGTGGGGGAGGAATGGGATGTATTTAGGGAATCAGTGATGGATTGCGCAAAAGATGCTTGTGGCATGAGAAGAGTGGGAGGTGGGTTGATTAGAAAGGGTAGTGAGTGGTGGGATGAAGAAGTAAGAGTATTAGTGAAAGAGAAGAGAGAGACATTTGGACGATTTTTGCAGGGAAAAAATGCAATTGAGTGGGAGATATGTAAAAGAAACAGACAGGAGGTCAAGAGAAAGGTGCAAGAGGTGAAAAAGAGGGCAAATGAGAGTTGGGGTGAGAGAGTATGATTAAATTTTAGGGAGAATAAAAAGATGTTCTGGAAGGAGGTAAATAAAGTGCGTAAGACAAGGGAGCAAATGGGAACTTCAGAGAAGGGCGCAAATGGGGAGGTGATAACAAGTAGTGGTGATGTGAGAAGGAGATGGAGTGAGTATTTTGAAGGTTTGTTGAATGTGTTTGATGATAGAGTGGCAGATATAGGGTATTTTGGTCGAGGTGGTGTGCAAAGTGAGAGGGTTAGGGAAAATGATTTGGTAAACAGAGAGGAGGTAGTAAAAGCTCTGCGGAAGATGAAAGCCGGCAAGGCAGCAGGTTTGGATGGTATTGCAGTGGAATTTATTAAAAAAGTGGGTGACTGTATTGTTGACTGGTTGGTAAGGTTATTTAATGTATGTATGACTCATGGTGAGGTGCCTGAAGATTGGCGGAATTCGTGCATAGTGCCATTGTACAAAGGCAAAGAGGATAGGAGTGAATGCTCAAATTATAGATGTTGAGTATTCCTGTTAAATTATATGGGAGGGTATTGATTGAGAGGGTGAAGGCATGTACAGAGTATCAGATTGGGGAAGAGCAGTGTGGTTTCAGAAGTGGTAGAGGATGTGTGGATCAGGTGTTTGCTTTGAAGAATGTATGTGAGAAATACTTAGAAAAGCAAATGGATTTATATGTAGCATTTATGGATCTGGAGAAGGCATATGATAGAGTTCATAGAGATGCTCTATGGAAGGTATTAAGAATATATGGTGTGGGAGGCAAGTTGTTAGAAGCAGTGAAAAGTTTTTTATCGAGGATGTAAGGCATGTGTACGTGTAGGAAGAGAGGAAAGTGATTCGTTCTCAGTGAATGTAGGTTTGCGACAGGGGTGTGTGATGTCTCCATGGTTGTTTAATTTGTTTATGGATGGGGTTGTTAGGGAGGTGAATGCAAGAGTTTTGGAAAGACTGGCAAGTATGCAGTCTGTTGTGGATGAGAGAGCTTGGGAAGTGAGGCAGTTGTTGTTCGCTGATGATACAGCGCTTGTGGCTGATTCATGTGAGAAACTGCAGAAGCTGGTGACTGAGTTTGGTAAAGTGTGTGAAAGAAGAAAGTTAAGAATAAATGTGAATAAGAGCAAGGTTATTAGGTACAGTAGGGTTGAGGGTCAAGTCAATTGGGAGGTAAGTTTGAATGGAGAGAAACTGGAGGAAGTAAAGTGTTTTAGATATCTGGGAGTGGATCTGGCAGTGGATGGAACCATTGAAGCGGAAGTGGATAATAGGGTGGGGGAGGGGGCGAAAATTCTGGGAGCCTTGAAGAATTTGTGGAAGTCGAGAACATTATCTCGGAAAGCAAAAATGGGTATGTTTGAAGGAATAGTGGTTCTAACAATGTTGTATGGTTGCGAGGCGTGGGCTATGGATAGAGTTGTGCGCAGGAGGATGGATGTGCTGGAAATGAGATGTTTGAGGACAATGTGTGGTGTGAGGTGGTTTGATCGAGTAAGTAGCGTAAGGATAAGAGAGATGTGTAGAAATAAAAAGAGAATGTTTGAGAGAGCAGAAGAGGGTGTTTTGAAGTGGTTTGGGCACATGGAGAGAATGAGTGAGGAAAGATTGACCAAGAGGATATATGTGTCGGAGGTGGAGGGAACGAGGAGAAGTGGGAGACCAAATTGGAGGTGGAAAGATGGAGTGA
Source organism: Panulirus ornatus (assembly GCF_036320965.1). Taxonomy (NCBI): domain Eukaryota; kingdom Metazoa; phylum Arthropoda; class Malacostraca; order Decapoda; family Palinuridae; genus Panulirus; species Panulirus ornatus. Next base: position 44,588,139 of record NC_092242.1, on the reverse strand, counting down.
AAAAAGATTTTGTGTGATCGGAGCCTGAACATGCAGGAGGGTGAAAGGAGGGCAAGGAATAGAGTGAATTGGATCGATGTGGAATACAGGGTTTGACGTGCTGTCAGTGGATTGAATCAGGGCATGTGAAGCGTCTGGGGTAAAGCATGGAAAACTGTGTAGGTATGGATATTTTGCGTGTGTGGACGTATATATATATACATGTGTATGGGGTGGGTTGGGCCATTTCTTTCGTCTGTTTACTTGCGCTACCTCGCAAACGTGGGAGACAGCGACAAAGCAAAAAAAAAAAGAAAAAAATATATATATATATATATATATATATCTTTCTTTCTTTCATACTATTCGCCATTTCCCGCGTTAGCAAGGAAGCGTTAAGAACAGAGGACTGGGCCTCTGAGGGAATATCCTCACCTGGCCTCGTTCTCTGTTCCTTCTTTTGGAAAATCAAAAAAAAAAGAGAGGGGAGGATTTCCAGCCCCCCGCTCCCTCCCCTTTTAGTCGCCTTCTACGACACGCAGGGAATACGTGGGAAGTATTCTTTCTCCCCTATCCCCAGGGATAATATATATATATATATATATAATAGAGAATAAGAAAGTAAAGTCTAGATTGATATGGGTAAAACTGAAAGTTTTACTCATATCAAGGAAACACACGATATATATATATATATATATAATATATATATATATATATATATATATATATATATATATATATATATATATATATATATATATATATATATATATATATATATATATATATATATATATATATATATATATATATATATATACAGCGACAAAGTATAAAAAAAAAAATATATATATCTATATATATACATATATATATATATATATATACATCCACACACAAGAGGTGAAAAAAAGGGCAAATGAGAGTTGGGGTGAGAGACTATCAGTAAATTTTAGGGAGAATAAAAAGATGTTCTGGAAGGAGGTAAATAGGGTGCGTAAGACAAGGGAGCAAATGGGAACTTCAGTGAAGGGCGTAAATGGGGAGGTGATAACAAGTAGTGGTGATGTGAGAAGGAGATGGAATGAGTATTTTGAAGGTTTGTTGAATGTGTCTGATGACAGAGTGGCAGATATAGGGTGTTTTGGTCGAGGTGGTGTGCAAAGTGAGAGGGTTAGGGAAAATGATTTGGTAAACAGAGAAGAGGTAGTAAAAGCTTTGCGGAAGATGAAAGCCGGCAAGGCAGCAGGTTTGGATGGTATTGCAGTGGAATTTATTAAAAAAGGGGGTGACTGTATTGTTGACTGGTTGGTAAGGTTATTTAATGTATGTATGACTCATGGTGAGGTGCCTGAGGATTGGCGGAATGCGTGCATAGTGCCATTGTACAAAGGCAAAGGGGATAAGAGTGAGTGCTCAAATTACAGAGGTATAAGTTTGTTGAGTATTCCTGGTAAATTATATGGGAGGGTATTGATTGAGAGGGTGAAGGCATGTACAGAGCATCAGATTGGGGAAGAGCAGTGCGGTTTCAGAAGTGGTAGAGGATGTGTGGATCAGGTGTTTGCTTTGAAGAATGTATGTGAGAAATACTTAGAAAAGCAAATGGATTTGTATGTAGCATTTATGGATCTGGAGAAGGCATATGATAGAGTTGATAGAGATGCTCTGTGGAAGGTATTAAGAATATATGGTGTGGGAGGCAAGTTGTTAGAAGCAGTGAAAAGTTTTTATCGAGGATGTAAGGCATGTGTACGTGTAGGAAGAGAGGAAAGTGATTGGTTCTCAGTGAATGTAGGTTTGCGGCAGGGGTGTGTGATGTCTCCATGGTTGTTTAATTTGTTTATGGATGGGGTTGTTAGGGAGGTAAATGCAAGAGTCCTGGAAAGAGGGGCAAGTATGAAGTCTGTTGGGGATGAGAGAGCTTGGGAAGTGAGTCAGTTGTTGTTCGCTGATGATACAGCGCTGGTGGCTGATTCATGTGAGAAACTGCAGACGCTGGTGACTGAGTTTGGTAAAGTGTGTGGAAGAAGAAAGTTAAGAGTAAATGTGAATAAGAGCAAGGTTATTAGGTACAGTAGGGTTGAGGGTCAAGTCAATTGGGAGGTGAGTTTGAATGGAGAAAAACTGGAGGAAGTGAAGTGTTTTAGATATCTGGGAGTGGATCTGTCAGCGGATGGAACCATGGAAGCGGAAGTGGATCATAGGGTGGGGGAGGGGGCGAAAATTTTGGGAGCCTTGAAAAATGTGTGGAAGTCGAGAACATTATCTCGGAAAGCAAAAATGGGTATGTTTGAAGGAATAGTGGTTCCAACAATGTTGTATGGTTGCGAGGCGTGGGCTATGGATAGAGTTGTGCGCAGGAGGATGGATGTGCTGGAAATGAGATGTTTGAGGACAATGTGTGGTGTGAGGTGGTTTGATCGAGTAAGTAACGTAAGGGTAAGAGAGATGTGTGGAAATAAAAAGAGCGTGGTTGAGAGAGCAGAAGAGGGTGTTTTGAAATGGTTTGGGCACATGGAGAGAATGAGTGAGGAAAGATTGACCAAGAGGATATATGTGTCGGAGGTGGAGGGAACGAGGAGAAGAGGGAGACCAAATTGGAGGTGGAAAGATGGAGTGAAAAAGATTTTGTGTGATCGGGGCCTGAACATGCAGGAGGGTGAAAGGAGGGCAAGGAATAGAGTGAATTGGAGTGATGTGGTATACAGGGGTTGACGTGCTGTCAGTGGAGTGAATCAAGGCATGTGAAGCGTCTGGGGTAAACCATGGAAAGCTGTGTAGGTATGTATATTTGCGTGTGTGGACGTGTGTATGTACATGTGTATTGGGGGGGGGGGGTTGGGCCATTTCTTTCGTCTGTTTCCTTGCGCTACCTCGCAAACGCGGGAGACAGCGAAAAAGTATAAAAAAAAAAAGAAAAAAAGAAATATATATATATATATATATATGTATATATATAGATATATATATTTTTTTTTATACTTTGTCGCTGTATATATATATATATATATATATATATATATATATATATATATATATATATATATATATATATATATATATATATATATATATATATATATATATATATATCGTGTGTTTCCTTGATATGAGTAAAACTTTCAGTTTTACCCATATCAATCTAGACTTTACTTTCTTATTCTCTATTACATACTTCCACCACTCCTGTTTCAGTAGTGCTACTCCTTATGTTGCTCTTGTCGTCTCACTAACCCCTGACGGACAAGAATATATATATATATATATATATATATATATATATATATATATATATATATATATATATATATATATATATATATATATATATGTATATATATATACATATATATATATATATATATATATATATATATATATATATATATATATATATATATATATATATATATATATATATATATATATATATATATATATATATATATATATACATATATATATATATATATATATATATATATATATATATATATATATATATATATATATATATATATATATATATATATATATATATATATATATATATATATATATATATATATATATATATATATATATATATATAAACGTCAAGTCAATTGGGAGGTAAGTTTGAATGGAGAAAAACTGGAGGAAGTAAAGTGTTTTAGATATCTGGGAGTGGATCTGACAGCGGATGGAACCATGGAAGCGGAAGTGGATCATAGGGTGGGGGAGGGGGCGAAAATCATGGGAGCCTTGAAGAATGTGTGGAAGTCGAGAACATTATCTCGGAAAGCTAAAATGGGTATGTTTGAAGGAATAGTGGTTCTAACAATGTTGTATGGTTGCGAGGCGTGGGCTATGGATAGAGTTGTGCGCAGGAGGATGGATATGCTGGAAATGAGATGTTTGAGGACAATGTGTGGTGTGAGGTTGTTTGATCGAGTAAGTGACGTAAGGGTAAAAGAGATGTGTGGAAATAAAAAGAGCGTGGTTGAGAGAGCAGAAGAGGGTGTGTTGAAAAGGTTTGGGCACATGGAGAGAATGAGTGAGGAAAGATTGACCAAGAGGATATATGTGTTGGAGGTGGAGGGAACGAGAAGTGGCAGATATAGTGTATTCTTGGTCGAGGTGGTGTGCAAAATGAGAGGCTTAGGGAAAATGATTTGGTAAACAGAGAATAGGTAGTAAAAGCTTTACGGAAGATGAAAGCCGGCAAGGTATCAGGTTTGGATGGCATTGCAGTGGAGTTTATTAAAAAAGGGGGTGACTGTATTGTTGACTGGTTGGTAAGGTTATTTAATGTATGTATGATTCATGGTGAGGTGCCTGAGGATTGGTGGAATGCTTGCATAGTGCCATTGTACAAAGGCAAAGGGGATTAGAGTGAGTGTTCAAATTACAGAGGTATAAGTTTGTTGAGTATTCCTGTTAAATCATATGGGAGGGTATTTATTGATAGGGTGAAGGCATGTACAGAGTATCAGATTGGGGAACAGCAGTGTGGTTTCAGAAGTGGTAGAGGATTCGTGGATCAGGTGTTTGCTTTTAAGAATGTACGTGAGAAATACTTAGAAAAACAAATGGATTTGTATGTAGCATTTATGGATCTGGAGAAGGCATATGGTAGAGTTGATAGAGATGCTCTGTGGAAGGTTTTAAGAATATATGGTGTGGGAGGCAAGTTGTTAGAACCAGTGAAAAGTTTTTATCGAAGATGTAAGGCATGTTTACTTGTAGGAAGAGAGGAAAGTGATTCGTTCTCAGTGAATGTAGGTTTGGGGCAGGGGTGTGTGATGTCTCCATGTTTGTTTAATTTGTTTATGGATGGGGTTGTTAGGGAGGTGAATGCAAGAGTTTTGGAAAGAGGGGCAAGTATGCAGTCTGTTGTGGATGAGAGAGCTTGGGAAGTGAGTCAGTTGTTGTTCGCTGATGATACAGCACTGGTGGCTGATTCATGTAAGAAACTGCAGAAGCTGGTGACTGAGTTTGGTAAAGTGTGTGAAAGAAGAAAGTTAAGAGTAAATGTGAATAAGAGCAAGGTTATTAAGTAGTAGGGGTGAGGGTCAAGTCAATTGGGAGGTAAGTTTGAATGGAGAAAAACTGGAGGAAGTAAAGTGTTTAAGATATCTGGGAGTGGATCTGGCAGCGGATGGAACCATTGAAGCGGAAGTGAATCATAGGGTGTTGGAGGGGACGAAAATTCTGGGAGCCTTGAAGAATGTTTGGAAGTCGAGAACATTTTCTCGGAAAGCAAAAATGGGTATGTTTGAAGGAATAGTGTTTCCAACAATGTTGTACGGTTGCAAGGCGTGGGCGATGGATAGAGTTGTGCGCAGGAGAGTGGATGTGCTGAAAATGAGATGTTTGAGGACAATGTGTGGTGTGCGGTGGTTTGACCAAGTAAGTAATGTAAGGGTAAGAGAGATGTGTGGAAATAAAAAGAGTGCGTTTAAGAGAGCAGAAGAGGGTGTTTTGAAATGGTTTGGTCACATGGAGAGAATGAGTGAGGAAAGATTGACCAAGAGGATATATGTGTCAGAGGTGGAGGGAACGAGGAGAAGTGGGAGACCAAATTGGAGGTGGAAAGATGGAGTGAAAAAGATTTTGAGTGGTCGGGGCCTGAACATGCAGGAGGGTGAAAGGCGTGCAAGGAATATAGTCAATTGGAACGATGTGGTATACCGGGGTGAACTTGCTGTCAATGGATTTAACCAGGGCATGTGAAGCGTCTGGGGTAAACGATGGAGAGTTCTGTGGGGCCTGGATGTGGAAAGGGAGCTGTGGTTTCGGTGCCTTATTACATGACAGCTAGAGACTGAGTATGAGCGAATGTGGCCTTTGTTGTCTTTTGTTAGTGCCACCTCGCGCAAATGAGAGGGAGGGAGCTGTTATTTCATGTCGGGTGGGGTGGCGATGGGAATGAATAGAGGCAGACAGTATGAATTATGTACATGTGTACATATTCACTCTCTCCTTGCACGCCTTTCACCCTCCTGCATGTTCAGGCCCCGATCACTGAAAATCTTTTTCACTCCATCTTTCCACCTCCAATTTGGTCTCCCACTTCTCCTCGTTCCCTCCACCATTGACACATATATCCTTTTCGTTAATAGTTCCTCACTCATTCTCCCCATGTGATCAAACCATTTCTCAACCACACTCTTTTTATTACCACACATCTCTCTTATCTTTTTATTACTCATTCGATCAAACCCACCACATATTGTCCTCAAGCATCTCATATCCAACACATCCACCCTCCTCCGCACAACTCTATCTATAACCCACGCCTCGCAACCATATAACATTGTTGGAACCACTATTCCTTCAAACATATCTATTTTTGCTTTCCGAGATAATGTTCACGACTTCCACACGTTGTTCAACGCTCTCAGAAACTTTCGCCCCCACCCCCCATCCTATGGTTCACTTTCGCTTCCATGGTTCCATCCGCTGCCAAATCCACTCCCAGATATCTAAAACACTTTACTTCCACCAGTTTTCTCCGTTCAAGCTTACCTCCCAGTTGACTTGTCTCTCATCCCTACTGTACCTAATAACCTTGCTCTTATTCACAGTTTCTCACACAGATCAGCCACCAGCGCTGTATCATCAGCGAACAACAACTGACTCACTTCCCAAGCTCTCTCATCCACAACAGACTGCATACTTGCCCCTCTCTCCAAAACTCTTGCATTTACCTCCCTAACAACCACATCCTTAAACAAATTAAACAACCATGGAGACATCACACACCTCTGCCGCAAACCAATATTCAATGAGAACCAATCACTTTCCTCTCTTCCTACATGGACACATGGCTTACATCCTTGATAAAAACTTTTCACTGTTTCTACCAACTTGCCTCCCTCACCATATATTCTTGGTACCTATGTAATTTGAGCACTCACTTTTATCCCCTTTGCCTTTGTACAATAGCACTATGTAAGCATTCCATCATTCTTCAGGCACCTCACCATGAGTCATACATACAGTAAATAACCTTACCAACCAGTCAACAATACAGTAAACCCCCTGTTTTATAAATTCCACTGCAATACCCTCCGAACACGCTGCCTTGCAGGCTTTAGTCTTCCGGAAAGCCTTTACTACCTCTTTTCTGTTTACCAAATCATTCTGCCTTACCCTCTGATTTTGCACACCACCTCGACCAAAAACGCCCTATATCTGCCACTCTATCATCAAACATTCAACAAACCTTCAAAATACTCACTCCATATGTTTCTCACATCACCACTACTTGTTATCACCTCCCCATTTGCCCCCTTCACTGAACTTCCCAATTGTTCCCTTGTCTTACCCACTTTATTTACCTACTTCCAAAACATCTTTTATATTATCCGTAAAATTTAAAGATACTCTCTCACCCCAACTCTCATTTGTCCTCTTTTTCGCCTCTTGCACCTTTCTCTTGACCTCCTGCCCCTTTCCTTTATACATCTCCCAGTCGTTTGCATTATATCCCTGCAAAAATCGTCCAAATGCCTTTCTCTTCTCTTTCAGTAATAATCTTACTTCTTCATCCCACCACTCACTACCCTTTCTAATCTGCCCACCTCCCACGCTTCTCATGCCACAAGCATCTTTTGCGCAAGCCATCACTGCTTCCCTAAATACATCCCATTCCATCCCCACTCCACTTTCGTCCTTTGTTCTCACCTTTTTCCATTCAGTATTCAGTCTTTCCTGGTACTTCCTCACACAAGTCTCCTTTCTAAGCTCTCTTATTCTCACCAGTCTCTTCACTCCAACATTCTCTCTTTTTTTCTGAAAACCTCTACAAATCTTCACCTTCGCCTCCACAAGATAATGATCAGACATCCCTCCACTTGCACCTCTCAGCACATTAACATCCAAAAGTCTCTCTTTCGCGCCCCTATCAATTAAAACGTAATTCAATAACGCTCTGGCCATTTCTCCTACTTACATACGTATGCTTATGTATATCTCTCTTTTTAAACCAGGTATCACCAATCACTAGTTTTTTTTTTCAGCACATAAATGTACAAGCTCTTCACCATTTCCATTTACAACACTGAACACCCCATGTACACCAATTATTCCCTCAACTGCCACATTACTCACCTTTGCATTCAAATCACCCATCACTATAACCTGGTCTCGTGTATCAAAACTACTGACACAATCACTCAGCTGCTCCCAAAACGCTTGCCTCTCATGATCTTTCTTCCCATGCCTAGGTGCATATGCACCAATAATCACCCATCTCTCTCCATCTCCTTTCAGTTCTACCCATATCAATCTAGAGTTTACTTTCTTTCACTCTATCACATACTCCCACCACTCCTCTTTCAGGAGTAGTGCTACTCCTTCCCTTGCTCTTGTCCCCTCAGTAACCACTGACTTTACTCCCAAGACATTCCCAAACCACTCTTCCCCTTTACCCTTGAGCTTCGTTTCACTCAGAGCCAGAACATCCAGGTTCCTTTCCTGAAACATAGTACCTATCTCTCCTTTTTTATCATCTTGGTTACATCCACACACATTTAGACACCCCAATCTTAGCCCTCGAGGACGATGAGTACTTCAGAGTGAAGTGGAACGATGTGGTATACTGGGGTCGACGTGCTGTCAACGGATTGAACCAGGACATGTGAAGCGCCTGAGGTAAACCATGGAATGTTCTGTGGGGTCTGGATGTGGAAAGGGAGCTGTGGTTTCGGTGCATTATTACATCGCGTGGGTCCTTCCTGTGTTTCCTCTTTTAGAAAGTTAAGATACAATGAGGGGAGGGTTTCCAGCCTCCCGCTCCCGTCCCCTTTAGTCGCCTTCTATGACACGCGAGGAATATGCGGGAAGTGTTCTTTCTCCCCTATCCGTCTGATATATATATATATATATATATATATATATATATATATATATATATATATATATATATATATATATATATATATATATATATATATATATATATATATATACATATATATATATATATATATATATATATATATATATATATATATATATATATATATAATTCTAATATCATGAGCAATGTAGATTTAGTCAACAAGTTAAGCAATATCAATGATTTCAAACTAGTTAGCTTTGATGTTTCCTCACTTTTAACTAAAGTTCCAATTGATGACCTTTTAGAATATATATTTGATGACTTGGATTATATTCATTTACCTGTTGCAAAGTCGAATTTCATTGAACTGATAAAATTGTGTATAAAAGACTGTGTATTTCAATTTAACGGAGATTATTATGCTCAAAAATTTGTTATGGCAATGGGTAACCCTCTTACACCTGTACTAAGTAATCTTTATATGGAATTATAGAAACAAAATTACTAAAGGATATCTTAACCTCTAATGCAATTTGGTTTAGGTATGTAGATGATGTTCTTTGTGTTTGGCCAACAAATTAAAATTTACAAATATTTCTCCCCTTACTTAACAATTTAGTACCTTCCATCAAATTTACTGTAGAAAATGAAAATAATGGTATATTACCATTTTTAGATTGCATGATCCATAGACTAGGAAACAAGTTTAAGTTTAGCATATACAGAAAACCCACTAATGTATGCTAATATATCCATTATTACTCATCTCAACATGACAGAGTTAAATCATCATCATTTTAATCTATGTTCCTTAGGGCATTACGTATTTGCAGTCCACAGTTTATTGATGATGAGTTTGAGAAGATATATTCTATTGGATCTAAGTTAAAGTACCCTAGATCTTTCAGTGATAAATCCCTTAAGTTAGCAAAGAAATCATTTTATAGAGTTGAGCCCAAACCTCATATTGACACCAAGAATCTTTTAGTTCTCCCTTTTGATAATAATTTCACTTTGCTTCCCATGTTGCTTAAATCCTTTAATGTAAATGTTGCCCTTAGCACAATAATACTATGAAGAATATCTTAATCAGGAATTCACCAGAAAATTCTCTTGGTTGCATCTATAAAGTCCCTTGTGGAAACTGTGATAAATTTTATGTTGGTCAGACTGGTAAGGATCTTTCTGTTAGACTTAAGCAACATAAATATAGTATAAGAACGGGACAAGAATCAAATGCCTTGTTTAATCATGTTAAAAACTATGATCATTGTATTGACTGGAGTAACGCCATCTCAGTTATTAACTCTAACTCAATTAACAAAAGAAATATCATTGAATCTTCTATTATTAAACACACAAAGAATTATAGTCTTTATATTAGTGATGGTCTATACAAATTAGATAACTTTATTGTTGATAAGATTTGTAAAATGATAAGTTTATGAACGCTCGTTGTATGTTTTGGACAATCACATGTTTACCAAATGGCGTCCTAGCTTCGTCTCTTCAATGTATATCAAGTGACTGTTATTTTTCTCTCTTGTGTCTCCCCTGATGATGTGATTATTACACGAAAGTGCACTTGGGAACTTTTCGTGTTTCATTTTCTCCGTGGACTCATAGGAATATATATATATATATATATATATATATATATATATATATATATATATATATATATATATATATATATATATATATATATATATATATATATATATATATATATATATATATATATATATATATATATATATATATATATATATATATATATATATATATATATTTATACTAATCGTCATTTCCCGCATTAGCGAGGTAGCGTTAAGAACAGAGGATGAGGACTGTGCCTTTGAGGGAATATCCTCACCTGGCCCCCTTCTCTGTTTCTCCTTTTGGGAAAAAAAAGAATATGTATATATATATATATATATATATATATATATATATATATATATATATATATATATATATATATATATATATATATATATATATATATATATATATATATATATATATATTTATATATATATATATATATATACATATATATATATATATATATATATATATATATATTTATATATATATATATATATATATATATATATATATATATATATATATATATATATATATATATATATATATATAACAGACGAAAGAATAGCCCAACCCACCCACATACACATGTATATACATATACATATACACACCTATACATAATTCATACTGTCTGCCTTTATTTATTCACGTCGCCACCTCGCCACACATAAAATAACAACCCACTCCCCCTCATGTGTGCGAGGTAGCGCTAGGAAAAGACAACAAAGCTTTCCCCCTTCGTTCACACTGAGTCTCTAGCTGTCATGTAATAATGCACCGAAACCACAGCTCGCTTTTCACCTCCAGGCCCCACACAATTTTCCATGGTTTCCTCCAGACGCTTCACATGCCCTGGTTCAATCCATTGACAGCACGTTGACCCCGGTATACCACATCGTTCCAATTCACTCTATTCCTTGCACGCCTTTCACCCTCCAGCATGTTCAGGCCCTGATCACTCAAAATCTTTTTCACTCCATCTTTCCACCTCCAATTTTGTCTCCCACTTCTCCTCCTTCCCTCCACCTCTGACACATATAACCCCTTGGTGAATCTTTCCTCACTCATTCTCTCCATGTGACCAAACCATTTCAAAACACCCTCTTCTGCTCTCTCAACTACATTCTTTTTTTGTTTCCACACATCACTCTTACCCTTCCATTACTTACTCGATCAAACCACCTCACACTACACATTGTCCTCAAACATCTCATTTCCAGCACATCCACCCTCCTGCGCACAGCTATCCATAGCCCACGCCTCGCAATCATACAACATTGTTGGAACCACTATTCCTTCAAACATACCCATTTTTGCTTTCCGAGATAATGTTCTTGACTTCCAAACATTCTTCAAGGCTCCCAGAATTCTCGCCTCCTCCCCCACCCTATGATATATATATATATTCATTCATTTTGCTTTGTCGCTGTCTCCCGCGTTTGCGAGGTAGCGCAAGGAAACAGACGAAAGAAATGGCCCAACCCACCCCCATACACATGTATATACATACACGTCCACACACGCAAATATACATACCTATACATCTCAATGTACACATATATATATACACACACAGACATTTACATATAGTCACATGTACATAATTCATACTGTCTGCCTTTATTTATTCCTATATATATATATATATATATATATATATATATATATATATATATATATATATATATATATATATATATATATATATATATATATATATATATATATATATATATATATATATATATATATATATATATATGTAAATATGATATATTCACGAAGCAAAACACGTGACGATTACAGATAAATTTGTAAACCACGAGGAAATATCAAAGTAGGAATGTATGCTTAAGCGCTTTCGTGTATTTCAATATATCTTGAAAGCAGATAATAACAGATCAAAGTTGGAGGAAAGTATACAGAAACACCATTAGATATGATCCTGTTAACATATACTGGGGTCTCTGTATAGTCTCTTCCATCTGTAATTTGTTACTATTAGCTTCTAAAGAAGTGTTGAAATACTCCAAAGAGCTTAAATAAATTTTCCTGCTTTGATTTTCATTTGTGGTCTGGTAGTTCATTGCACATGGCGTAAAACCTCACATATATGGAAGAAATTCCTAAGGTTCTAGCTAAAATCTTATGATCCTTATCTTCGATCTTAGAATGTTATAACATTGTGGGTGACCCTAGCCAAACGGAAATTCAAATGATGGCATATACAGTCAGACATACAGACACTCGGCCTAACACAACCATTTTTAATTTTCTTTGTAAAGAAGATTCTTTGCACAAAATATATGAACACCTGCTTAGACATACGTCCTTTGAAAGAGGTATACATGATAATGAGCAGTAGGAACATGGTGAGGAATATACAGGCCAGAACATAACATTTGAATTATCAGCAAAATGGTTGTGCTTATTATCTGAGTTGATAAAGCGTGTTGTGTCCGTGAGCTGCGTTTACGGTCACCATATCATCAGGAGCAGTGGTGACTCATGAGTCAATATCACCAGGAGCAGTGGTGACTCATGAGTCAATATCACAAGGAGCAGTGGTGACTCATGAGTCAATATCACAAGGAGCAGTGGTGACTCATGAGTCAGTATCACCAGGGACAATGGTGACTCATGAGTCATTATCACCAGGAGCAGTGGTGACTCATAAGTCAGTATCACCAGGAACAATGGTGACTCATGAGTCATTATCACCAGGAGCAGTGGTGACTCATAAGCCTGTATCACCAGGAGCAGTGGTGACTCATAAGCCTGTATCACCAGGAGCAGTGGTGACTCATGAGTCTGTATCACCAGGAGCAGTGGTGACTCATGAGTCTGTATCACCAGGAGCAGTGGTGACTCATGAGTCAGTATCACCAGGAGCAGTGGTGACTCATGAGTCTGTATCACCAGGAATTTGGAGGCTGATAAGTCTCGAGAGATGTTTATAGGAGATGGACTGTGGAAGACTCTCGCTACTGTGCCTGATGCAGGGAGATGGATGAGACAACCGGGAATCATAGAATCAGATCAGTTTAACACAGCCTCCGTAACCAAACGTTTCCTCTTTTTCTAATACACAGACGTTTTCCTCATCGCTCCCATATTTCATGTTCTCTCTCACATAACTTTCCCTTCTCTGTTAGCACAAATGTCCCTTTTCTTCCAGCCTTCTACTTTACTGTCCTGTATGTACTACGAATGAGATTATAACGATATGACGCTACTATATAGTATCCATGTCGAGGACCATCAGGTCTCAATTGATATGTCCTACGCTCGTACTCTCATGTACTCTACACGTAGGCCTGTCTTTTCTGCATGCCACAGGCTCTTTCCTCCAACAGACATAATGTTTTTATCAAACTCGCCAGGTCTTCGCCTGGCACAGCTTTTCTTAATAAGCCGTTCACATAATATACTCGCCCCCTGGCAGACACACACACACACACACACACACACACACACAAACACAGAGTTCTCTCCTCTTCTTTCCCATTATTCCTTCTTTATCTTGTCTGTTCCTTTCTTCAGCTTGTTTTCCCCGTCCTAAGTCAAAGGTTAACACACTTTGTGTGTTTGTCCCTTATTTACTTGTAATATGTTTGTTTTCCTGCAGACACGTTCCACGACTCAGGTACGAGCGGTCATGAGCCCGATAGCCTGGAGGCCATCCAGACGGTGGTTAACGGTGGCGATATGGTAGAGAGCCGGCCCTCACCCCACTCATCCCCTGACGGGGACGCTGACGAGGGAGGTGGAGGCGCAGGAGGTGGAGTGGGGATCAGGCCGGAAGATGCGGCGATTTTACTGCACCTGGAGCGTTGTGGACATCGCCAGACGCGCCGCACCTTGCATGACCTGAAAGAAAAGTACGAGACTCTGCAGCACCAGCTGTCTCAGAGGTCCATTAAACTCGACGAGATCAACGTGAGGTAGGACGTCCAGCTGTAGTATACTGTTGGGAAATAAGTAATTAGAGGAATTGTTGAATCAGCCTGCGAGTGATACCGAATTTCCGCTAAAGTGGGAAAACAATAGATTGTTGTCCTCTTTGTGAGTGAGTAAATGCATCAGTATCAGCGACTGAAGGGTAACTTTTCTAGATCACTTAAAGCTGGCTTGAGTTACGAATGACCTTCCCTGTTTAGTTTATTCTTCATGAACCTAAAGTGGTGATCTTGTTAATGATATATGATTAGACGAATGGAGCTAAGTATCTACATCCCTAGTTAAGGTTAGCATCTGGGAAGTAAAATCAACACTCAAGCAATATGGGTCTTAGTTTACAGCAGGAATTTCATATACTGTATGGTGGTGGAGACGAACTGACATCATTCCTTTCTTCTCAGTTTCCAGTAATTACTTATACCTTTTGTATCAAGAAGCGGAAATAAGCTGATGAAGTCTCATTTACCCACAAAATTAGCTTTTAGTCACTTTGGTTGATTACGAAAAAACTCTCACGTCATTATCATTACAAAAAAGTATCGCGAATTAACTTTTATCCAGGATAGAAGGGAGTAGCATTCCTGTAATCAATTTTCTTTTCCTTATGCATTTTCTCAGGACGGTAGGCAGTGACCTGGAGAGTCTACAGATCGAACAAGAGACGGTACTGAACTCGCTCGAATCCCTCAACTCTATTGCTTCCTCAGACCGGCTCGTCGACGAACTCAAGGTAACCAGTGACTCAATAGGATGTGACGTCATCCGAAAATTCGTGCTGAGGTTGGAGCTTCTGCTTTGACCTCCAGGTTGAGTTAGGGAAAATATATTAATGTCATGTCCTTATTTTCAGTACTTGGATTAAAAGCCACCATAAAACACCTAACAACATCCTGCTATATTACCTTGGTCACAACTTATGAGATCCACTATCATGTCTTTAGTATATTTCACGTTTCTCAATGCTCATATTCTTTTTTGTTTTGGTCGACCAGCTGCGTGAGATGACCATCAGTCAGTTGAGGTCTCGCGTCCTGCACCTGGAGAAGGACCGGCTGGACAAGGTTCCTTTTGACGCTGCGAAGGAAATTACAAGACTGAACAACAATCTGGTAGGTGGACATACTCATATGAGTCTGTCATGATCAGCTTTAACTAGATCATCGCTAATAATTATAAACATCATCGTGCCTCACCATCACCTGTTAATAGTGTGCTGTAGGAGTTCCGTGGTGTACTGGTTATTGTTCTGACAATTAATCACACAAAGATTAGTCCAGGTTCGAATTCTGAGCTGGGTTGTCAGTTCACAGTCAACTCAACTCTCCATACACCCCTCGGGGTTGTTGGGAAAATCATATATATATATATATATATCATATATACATATATATATATATATATATATATATATATATATATATATATATATATATATATATATATATATATATACATATATATATATATATATATATATATATATATATATATATATATATATATATATATATATATATATATATATATATATATATATATATATATATATATATATATATATGTATAAATATTTTTTTTTTTTTATACTTTGTCGCTGTCTCCCGCGTTTGCGAGGTAGCGCAAGGAAACAGACGAAAGAAATGGCCCAACTCCCCCCATACACATGTATATACACACGTCCACACACGCAAATATACATACCTACACAGCTTTCCATGGTTTACCCCAGACGCCTCACATGCCCTGATTCAATCCACTGACAGCACGTCAACCCCGGTATACCACATCGCTCCAATTCACTCTATTCCTTGCCCTCCTTTCACCCTCCTGCAAGTTCAGGCTCCGATCACACAAAATCTTTTTCACTCCATCTTTCCACCTCCAATTTGGTCTCCCTCTTCTTCTTGCTCCCTCCACCTCTGACACATATATCCTCTTGGTCAATCTTTCCTCACTCATCCTCTCCATGTGCCCAAACCACTTCAAAACACCCTCTTCTGCTCTCTCAACCACGCTCTTTTTATTTCCACACATCTCTCTTACCCTTACGTTACTCACTCGATCAAACCACCTCACACCACACATTGTCCTCAAACATCTCATTTCCAGCACATCCATCCTCCTGCGCATAACTCTATCCATAGCCCACGCCTCGCAACCATACAACATTGTTGGAACCACTATTCCTTCAAACATACCCATTTTTGCTTTCCGAGATAATGTTCTCGACTTCCACACATTCTTCAAGGCCCCCAGAATTGTCGCCCCCTCCCCCACCCTATGATCCACTTCCGCTTCCATGGTTCCATTCGCTGCCAGATCCACTCCCAGATATCTAAAACACTTCACTTCCTCCAGTTTTTCTCCATTCAAACTCACCTCCCAATTGACTTGACCCTCAACCCTACTGTACCTAATAACCTTCCTCTTATTCACATTTACTCTTAACTTTCTTCTTCCACACACTTTACCAAACTCAGTCACCAGCTTCTGCAGTTTCTCACATGAATCAGCCACCAGCGCTGTATCATCAGCGAACAACAACTGACTCACTTCCCAAGCTCTCTCACCCCCAACAGACTTCATACTTGCCCCTCTTTCCAAAACTCTTGCATTTACCTCCCTAACAACCCCATCCATAAACAAATTAAACAACCATGGAGACATCACACACCCCTGCCGCAAACCTACATTCACTGAGAACCAATCACTTTCCTCTCTTCCTACACGTACACATGCCTTACATCCTCGATAAAAACTTTTCACTGCGTCTAACAACTTTCCTCCCACACCATATATTCTTAATACCTTCCACAGAGCATCTCTATCAACTCTATCATATGCCTTCTCCAGATCCAAAAATGCTACATACAAATCCATTTGCTTTTCTAAGTATTTCTCACACACATTCTTCAAAGCAAACACCTGATCCACACATCCTCTAACACTTCTGAAACCACACTGCTCTTCCCCAATCTGATTCTCTGTACATGCCTTCACCCTCTCAATCAATACCCTCCCATATAATTTACCAGGAATACTCAACAAACTTATACCTCTGTAATTTGAGCACTCACTCTTATCCCCTTTGCCTTTGTACAATGGCACTATGCACGCATTCCGCCAATCCTCAGGCACCTCACCATGAGTCATACATACATTAAATAACCTTACCAACCAGTCAACAATACAGTCACCCCCTTTTTTAATAAATTCCACTGCAATACCATCCAAACCTGCTGCCTTGCCGGCTTTCATCTTCCGCAAAGCTTTCACTACCTCTTCTCTATTTACCAAATCATTTTCCCTAACCCTCTCACTTTGCACACCACCTCGACCAAAACACCCTATATCTGCCACTCTATCATCAAACACATTCAACAAACCTTCAAAATACTCACTCCATCTCCTTCTCATATCACCACTACTTGTTATCACCTCCCCATTTGCGCCCTTCACTGAAGTTCCCATTTGCTCCCTTGTCTTACGCACTTTATTTACCTCCTTCCAGAACATCTTTTTATTCTCCCTAAAATTTAATGATACTCTCTCACCCCAACTCTCATTTGCCCTTTTTTTCACCTCTTGCACCTTTCTCTTGACCTCCTATCTCTTTCTTTTATACATCTCCCACTCAACTGCATTTTTTCCCTGCAAAAATTGTCCAAATGCCTCTCTCTTCTCTTTCACTAATACTCTTACTTCTTCATCCCACCACTCACTACCCTTTCTAATCAACCCACCTCCCACTCTTCTCATGCCACTAGCATCTTTTGCGCAATCCATCACTGATTCCCTAAATACATCCCATTCCTCCCCCACTCCCCTTACTTCCATTGTTCTCACCTTTTTCCATTCTGTACTCAGTCTCTCCTGGTACTTCCTCACACAGGTCTCCTTCTCAAGCTCACTTACTCTCACCACCCTCTTCACCCCAACATTCACTCTTCTTTTCTGAAAACCCATACAAATCTTCACCTTAGCCTCCACAAGATAATGATCAGACATCCCTCCAGTTGCACCTCTCAGCACATTAACATCCAAAAGTCTCTCTTTCGCACGCCTGTCAATCAACACGTAATCCAATAACGCTCTCTGGCCATCTCTCCTACTTACATAAGTATACTTATGTATATCTCGCTTTTTAAACCAGGTATTCCCAATCATCAGTCCTTTTTCAGCACATAAATCTACAAGCTCTTCACCATTTCCATTTACAACACTGAACACCCCATGTATACCAATTATTCCCTCAACTGCCACATTACTCACCTTTGCATTCAAATCACCCATCACTATAACCCGGTCTCGTGCATCAAAACCACTAACACACTCATTCAGCTGCTCCCAAAACACTTGCCTCTCTTGATCTTTCTTCTCATGCCCAGGTGCATATGCACCAATAATCACCCACCTCTCTCCATCAACTTTCAGTTTTACCCATATTAATCGAGAATTTACTTTCTTACACTCTATCACATACTCCCACAACTCCTGTTTCAGGAGTATTGCTACTCCTTCCCTTGCTCTTGTCCTCTCACTAACCCCTGACTTTAATCCCCAGACATTCCCAAACCACTCTTCCCCTTTACCCTTGAGCTTCGTTTCATTCAGAGCCAAAACATCCAGGTTCCTTTCCTGAAACATACGACCTATCTCTCCTTTTTTCACATCTTGGTTACATCCACACACATTTAGGCACCCCACTCTGAGCCTTCGAGGAGGATGAGCACTCCCCGCGTGACTCCTTCTTCTGTTTCCCATTTTAGAAAGTTAATACAAGGAGGGGAGGATTTCTGTCCCCCCGCTCCCGTCCCCTCTAGTCGCTTTCTACGACACGCGAGGAATACGTGGGAAGTATTCTTTCACCCCTATCCCCAGGGAATAATATACATATATATATACATATACACACACACACACATACACATACATACGCACCTATACACACACACACAAACACATATATATACATATGAAAAATGTAAGAAACAATTTAGAAAACTGAAACTTCTAGCTTGAAATGAATGAAATGTATATATATATATATATATATATATATATATATATATATATATATATATATATATATATATATATATATATATATATATATATATAGAGGATGTGTGGATCAGGTGTTTGCTTTGAAGAGTGTATGTGAGAAATACTTAGAAAAGCAAATGGATTTGTATGTAGCATTTATGGATCTGGAGAAGGCATATGATAGAGTTGATAGAGATGCTCTGTGGAAGGTATTAAGAATATATGGTGTGGGAGGCAAGTTGTTAGAAGCAGTGAAAAGTTTTTATCGAGGATGTAAGGCATGTGTACGTGTAGGAAGAGAGGAAAGTGATTGGTTCTCAGTGAATGTAGGTTTGCGGCAGGGGTGTGTGATGTCTCCATGGTTGTTTAATTTGTTTATGGATGGGGTTGTAAAGGAGGTGAATGCAAGAGTCCTGGAAAGAGGGGCAAGTATGAAGTCTGTTGGGGATGAGAGAGCTTGGGAAGTGAGTCAATTGTTGTTCGCTGATGATACAGCGCTGGTGGCTGATTCATGTGAGAAACTGCAGAAGCTGGTGACTGAGTTTGGTAAAGTGTGTGGAAGAAGAAAGTTGAGAGTAAATGTGAATAAGAGCAAGGTTATTAGGTACAGTAGGGGTGAGGGTCAAGTCAATTGGGAGGTGAGTTTGAATGGAGAAAAACTGGAGGAAGTGAAGTGTTTTAGATATCTGGGAGTGGATCTGTCAGCGGATGGAACCATGGAAGCGGAAGTGGATCATAGGGTGGGGGAGGGGGCGAAAATTTTGGGAGCCTTGAAAAATGTGTGGAAGTCGAGAACATTATCTCGGAAAGCAAAAATGGGTATGTTTGAGGGAATAGTGGTTCCAACAATGCTGTATGGTTGCGAGGCGTGGGCTATGGATAGAGATGTGCGCAGGAGGATGGATGTGCTGGAAATGAGATGTTTGAGGACAATGTGTGGTGTGAGGTGGTTTGATC
>NC_092242.1:44460247-44562747 GCF_036320965.1 Panulirus ornatus | reverse complement strand
GTACAGGCTTTCACCCTCTCAATCAATACCCTCCCATATAATTTCCCAGGAATACTCTGTAATTTGAGCACTCACCTTTATCCCCTTTGCCTTTGTACAATGGCAATATCCATGCACTCCGCCAATCCGCAGGCACCTGACAATGAGTCATACATACATCAAATATCCTTACCAACCAGTCAACAACACAGTCATTCCCTTTTTTGATATATTCCACAGCAATACCATCCAAACCCGCTGCCTTGCCGGCTTTCATCTTTTGCAAAGCTTTTACTACCTCTTCTCTGTTTACTAAATCATTCTCCCCAACCCTCTCACCATATATATATATATATATATATATATATATATATATATATATATTTTTTTTTTTTTGCCGCTGTCTCCCGCGTTTGCGAGGTAGCGCAAGGAAACAGACGAAAGAAATGGCCCAACCCACCCCCATACACATGCCTTGATTCAATCCACTGACAGCACGTCAACCCCGTTATACCACATCGCTCCACTTCACTCTATTCTTTGCCCTCCTTTCACCCTCCTGCATGTTCAGGCCCCGATCACACAAAATCTTTTTCACTCCATCTTTCCACCTCCAATTTGGTGTCCCTCTTCTCCTCGTTCCCTCCACCTCCGACACATATATCCTCTTGGTCAATCTTTCATCACTCATTCTCTCCATGTGACCAAACCATTTCAAAACACCCTCTTCTGCTCTCTCAACCACGCTCTTTTTATTTCCACACATCTCTCTTACCCTTACGTTACTTACTCGATCAAACCACCTCACACCACACATTGTCCTCAAACATCTCATTTCCAGCACATCCATCCTACTGCGCACAACTCTATCCATAGTCCACACCTCGCAACCATACAACATTGTTGGAACCACTATTCCTTCAAACATACCCATTTTTGCTTTCCGAGATAATGTTCTCGACTTCCACACATTCTTCAAGGCTCCCAGAATTTTCGCCCCTCCCCCACCCTATGATCCACTTCCGCTTCCATGGTTCCATCCGCTGCCAGATCCACTCCCAGATATCTAAAACACTTCACTTCCTCCAGTTTTTCTCCATTCAAACTCACCTCCCAATTGAATTGACTCTGAACCCTACTGTACCTAATAACCTTGCTCTTATTCACATTTACTCTTAACTTTCTTCTTTCACACACTTTACCAAACTCAGTCACCAGCTTCTGCAGTTTCTCACATAAATCAGCCACCAGCGCTGTATCATCAGCGAACAACTGACACTTCCAAGCTCTCTCAATCCCCAACAGACTTCATACTTGCCCCTCTTTCCAAAACTCTTGCATTCACCTCCCTAACAACCCCATCCATAAACAAATTAAACAACCATGGAGACATCACACACCCCTGCCGCAAACCTACATTCACTGAGAACCAATCACTTTCCTCTCTTCCTACACGTACACATGCCTTACATCCTCGATAAAAACTTTTCACTGCTTCTAACAACTTGCCTCCCACACCATATATTCTTAATACCTTCCACAGAGCATCTCTATCAACTCTATCATATGCCTTCTCCAGATCCATAAATGCTACATACAAATCCATTTACTTTTCTAAGTATTTCTCACATACATTCTTCAAAGCAAACACCTGATCCACACATCCTCTACCACTTCTGAAACCACACTGCTCTTCCCCAATCTGATGCTCTGTACATGCCTTCACCCTCTCAATCAATACCCTCCCATATAATTTTCCAGGAATACTCAGCAAACTTATACCTCTGTAATTTGAGCACTCACTCTTATCCCCTTTGCCTTTGTACAATGGCACTATGCACGCATTCCGGCAATCCTCAGGCACCTCCCCATGAGTCATACATACATTAAATAACCTTACCAACCAGTCAACAATACAGTCACCCACTTTTTTTAATAAATTCCACTGCAATACCATCCAAACCTGCTGCCTTGCCGGCTTTCATCTTCCGCAAAGCTTTTACTACCTCTTCTCTGTTTACCAACTCATTTTCGCTAACCCTCGCACTTTGCACACCACCTCGACCAAAACACCCTATATCTGCCACTCTATCATCAAACACATTCAACAAACCTTCAAAATACTCACTCCATCTCCTTCTTACATCACCACTACTTGTTATCACCTCCACATTTGCGCCCTTCACTGAAGTTCCCATTTGCTCCCTTGTCTTACGCACTTTATTTACCTCCTTCCAGAACATCTTTTTATTCTCCCTAAAATTTAATGATACTCTCTCACCCCAACTCTCATTTGCCCTTTTTTTCACCTCTTGCACCTTTCTCTTGACCTCCTGTCTCTTTCCTTTATACGTCTCCCACTCAATATCATTTTTTCCCTGCAAAAATCGCCCAAATGCCTCTCTCTTCTCTTTCACTAATACTCTTACTTCTTCATCCCACCACTCACTACCCTTTCTAATCAACCCACCTCCCACTCTTCTCATGCCACAAGCATCTTTTGCGCAATCCATCACTGATTCCCTAAATACATCCCATTCCTCCCCCAATCCCCTTACTTCCATTGTTATCACCTTTTTCCATTCTGTACTCAGTCTCTCCTGGTACTTCCTCACACAAGTCTCCTTCCCAAGCTCACTTACTCTCACCATCCTCTTCACCCCAACATTCACTCTTCTTTTCTGAAAACCCATACAAATCTTCACCTTAGCCTCCACAAGATAATGATCAGACATCCCTCCAGTTGCACCTCTTAGCACATTAACATCCAAAAGTCTCTCTTTCGCTCGCCTGTCAATTAACACGTAATCCAATAACGCTCTCTGGCCATCTCTCCTACTTACATAAGTATACTTATGTATATCTCGCTTTTTAAACCAGGTATTCCCAATCATCAGTCCTTTTTCAGCACATAAATCTACAAGCTCTTCACCATTTCCATTTACAACACTGAACACCCCATGTATACCAATTATTCCCTCAACTGCCACATTACTCACCTTTGCATTCAAATCACTCAACACTATATATATATATATATATATATATATATATATATATATATATATATATATATATATATATATATATATATATATATATATATATATATATATATATATATATATATATATATATATATATTACTATGACTCCATGGGGAAAATGAAACACGAAAAGTTCCCAAGTGCACTTTCGTGTAATAATCACATCATCAGGGGAGACACAAGAGAGAAATATAACAGTCAGTTGATATGCAACGAAGAGACGAAGCTAGGGCGCCATTTTCGTGTTTCATTTTCCCCGTGGACTCAGCAATATCTTGATCACGCGCAAAATTGTGATCCTTTCCAATATATATATATATATATATATATATATATATATATATATATATATATATATATATATATATATATATATATATATATATATATTTATATAAATATATATATATATATATATATATATATATATATATATATATATATATATATATATATATATATAGATATATATATATATATATATATATATATATATATATATATATATATATATATATATATATATATATATATTTTTTTTTTTTTTTTGTATGAGTCTACGGGGAAAATGAAACACGATAATTTCCCAAGTGCACTTTTGTGTAATAATGACTTCCTCAGGGGAGTTACAAGAAAGAAATATAAGTCAGCTGATATACAACGAAGAGATGTAGCTAGGACGCCGTTTGGTATACTCGTGATTGTCCAAGACAGACAACGAGCGTATCATAAACTTATGTGGACAAGGAGGGAAACTGTTTACAAATCTTATCAACAATAATGGTATCCAATTTGTATAGACCTTCACTAATGTTAAGATTATAATTATTTGTCTTTTTAATGATAGAAGATTCGATGACATTTTCCGAGTTAGAGTTAATAACTGAGATAGCATTACCTCAGTCAATAAGATAATCGTTGTTTTTAATGTGATTAAGTAAGGGATTTGATTCTTGTCCTGCTCTTATACTATATTTATGTTTCTAAGGGATATCTTACCTTCTAATGCAAGCTCGTTTACTTGCGTAGATGATATTCTATGTGTTTGACCAACGAATGAAAATTTACAAACATTTCTCCACTTACTTAACAATTTAGTACCTTCTATCAAATTTACTGTAGAAAATGAAAATAATGGTATGTTACCAGTTTTAGACTGCATGATCCATAGGGAAGGAAACAAATTTAAGTTTAGCATGTACAGAAAACCAATCAATTTATGCTCATATATCCATTATTACTCATCTCAACGCGACAGATTTAAATCATCACCATTTCAATTTATGTTCCTTAGGGCATTCAATATCTGCAGTCCAAGGTTGATTGATGATGAGTTTGAGAAGATATATTCTATTGGATCTAAGTTGAAGTACCCTAAATCTTTCATTGATAGATTACCTAAGTTAGCAAAGAAATCATTTTGTAGAATTGAACCCAAAACTCCCATTGGCACCAAGAATCTTTCAGTTCTCCCTTTTAATAGTAATTTTACATTACTTCCCATGTTGCTTAAATCCTTTAATGTAAATGTTGTCTTCAGCAGCAATAATACTATAAAGAGTATCTTAATCTGGAACTCACCAGAAAAATCTTCTGGATGCATCAATAAAGTGCCATGTAGAAATAGTGATAAGTTTTATGTTGGGTAGACTGGTAATGACCTTTCTGTTAGACTTAAGCAACATAACTACAGTATAAGAACGGGAGAAGAATCAAATGCCTTGTTTAATCACGTTAAAGACTACGATCATCGTATTGACTGGAGTAATATATATATATATATATATATATATATATATATATATATATATATATATATATATATATATATATATATATATATGTATATATATGTGTGTGTGTGTGTGTATGTGCGTATGTGTGTGTATGTGTGTGTGTGTGTATATGTATATATATATGTATATTATCCCTGGGGATAGGGGTGAAAGAATACTTCCCACGTATTCCTCGCGTGTCGTAGAAAGCGACTAGAGGGGACGGGAGCGGGGGGCCGGAAATCCTCCCCTCCTTGTATTAACTTTCTAAAATGGGAAACAGAAGAAGGAGTCACGCGGGGAGTGATCATCCTCCTCGAAGGCTCAGAGTGGGGTGCCTAAATGTGTGTGGATGTAACCAAGATGTGAAAAAAGGAGAGATAGGTAGTATGTTTGAGGAAAGGAACCTGGATGTTTTGGCTCTGAGTGAAACGAAGCTCAAGGGTAAAAGGGAAGAGTGGTTTGGAAATGTCTGGGGAGTGAAGTCAGGGGTTAGTGAGAGGACAAGAGCAAGGGAAGGAGTAGCAATACTCCTTAAACAGGAGTTGTGGGAGTATGTGATAGAATGTAAGAAAGTAAATTCTCGATTAATATGGGTAAAATTGAAAGTTGATGGAGAGAGGTGGGTGATTATTGGTGCATATGCACCTGGGCATGAGAAGAAAGATCATGAGAGGCAAGTGTTTTGGGAGCAGCTGAATGAGTGTGTTAGCGGTTTTGATGCACGAGACCGGGTTATAGTGATGGGTGATTTGAATGCAAAGGTGAATAATGTGGCAGTTGAGGGAATAATTGGTATGCATGGGGTGTTCAGTGTTGTAAATGGAAATGGTGAAGAGCTTGTAGATTTATGTGCTGAAAAAGGACTGATGATTGGGAATACCTGGTTTAAAAAGCGAGATATACATAAGTATACTTATGTAAGTAGGAGAGATGGCCAGAGAGCGTTATTGGATTACGTGTTAATTGACAGGCGTGCGAAAGAGAGACTTTTGGATGTTAATGTGCTGAGAGGTGCAACTGGAGGGATGTCTGATCATTATCTTGTGGAGGCTAAGGTGAAGATTAGTATGGGTTTTCAGAAAAGAGGAGTGAATGTTGGGGTGAAGAAGGTGGTGAGAGTAAGTGAGCTTGGGAAGGAGACCTGTGTGGGGAAGTACCAGGAGAGACTGTGTACAAAATGGAAAAAGGTGAGAACAATGGAAGTAAGGGGAGTGGGGGAGGAATGGGATGTATTTAGGGAATCAGTGATGGATTGCGCAAAAGATGCTTGTGGCATGAGAAGAGTGGGAGGTGGGCTGTTTAGAAAGGGTAGTGAGTGGTGGGATGAAGAAGTAAGAGTATTAGTGAAAGAGAAGAGAGAGGCATTTGGACGATTTTTGCAGGGAAAAAATGCAATTGAGTGGGAGAAGTATAAAAGAAAGAGACAGGAGGTCAAGAGAAAGGTGCAAGAGGTGAAAAAAAGGGCAAATGAGAGTTGGGGTGAGAGACTATCAGTAAATTTTAGGGAGAATAAAAAGATGTTCTGGAAGGAGGTAAATAGGGTGCGTAAGACAAGGGAGCAAATGGGAACTTCAGTGAAGGGCGTAAATGGGGAGGTGATAACAAGTAGTGGTGATGTGAGAAGGAGATGGAATGAGTATTTTGAAGGTTTGTTGAATGTGTCTGATGACAGAGTGGCAGATATAGGGTGTTTTGGTCGAGGTGGTGTGCAAAGTGAGAGGGTTAGGGAAAATGATTTGGTAAACAGAGAAGAGGTAGTAAAAGCTTTGCGGAAGATGAAAGCCGGCAAGGCAGCAGGTTTGGATGGTATTGCAGTGGAATTTATTAAAAAAGGGGGTGACTGTATTGTTGACTGGTTGGTAAGGTTATTTAATGTATGTATGACTCATGGTGAGGTGCCTGAGGATTGGCGGAATGCGTGCATAGTGCCATTGTACAAAGGCAAAGGGGATAAGAGTGAGTGCTCAAATTACAGAGGTATAAGTTTGTTGAGTATTCCTGGTAAATTATATGGGAGGGTATTGATTGAGAGAGTGAAGGCATGTACAGAGCATCAGATTGGGGAAGAGCAGTGCGGTTTCAGAAGTGGTAGAGGATGTGTGGATCAGGTGTTTGCTTTGAAGAATGTATGTGAGAAATACTTAGAAAAGCAAATGGATTTGTATGTAGCATTTATGGATCTGGAGAAGGCATATGATAGAGTTGATAGAGATGCTCTGTGGAAGGTATTAAGAATATATGGTGTGGGAGGCAAGTTGTTAGAAGCAGTGAAAAGTTTTTATCGAGGATGTAAGGCATGTGTACGTGTAGGAAGAGAGGAAAGTGATTGGTTCTCAGTGAATGTAGGTTTGCGGCAGGGGTGTGTGATGTCTCCATGGTTGTTTAATTTGTTTATGGATGGGGTTGTTAGGGAGGTAAATGCAAGAGTCCTGGAAAGAGGGGCAAGTATGAAGTCTGTTGGGGATGAGAGAGCTTGGGAAGTGAGTCAGTTGTTGTTCGCTGATGATACAGCGCTGGTGGCTGATTCATGTGAGAAACTGCAGAAGCTGGTGACTGAGTTTGGTAAAGTGTGTGGAAGAAGAAAGTTAAGAGTAAATGTGAATAAGAGCAAGGTTATTAGGTACAGTAGGGTTGAGGGTCAAGTCAATTGGGAGGTGAGTTTGAATGGAGAAAAACTGGAGGAAGTGAAGTGTTTTAGATATCTGGGAGTGGATCTGTCAGCGGATGGAACCATGGAAGCGGAAGTGGATCATAGGGTGGGGGAGGGGGCGAAAATTTTGGGAGCCTTGAAAAATGTGTGGAAGTCGAGAACATTATCTCGGAAAGCAAAAATGGGTATGTTTGAAGGAATAGTGGTTCCAACAATGTTGTATGGTTGCGAGGCGTGGGCTATGGATAGAGTTGTGCGCAGGAGGATGGATGTGCTGGAAATGAGATGTTTGAGGACAATGTGTGGTGTGAGGTGGTTTGATCGAGTAAGTAACGTAAGGGTAAGAGAGATGTGTGGAAATAAAAAGAGCGTGGTTGAGAGAGCAGAAGAGGGTGTTTTGAAATGGTTTGGGCACATGGAGAGAATGAGTGAGGAAAGATTGACCAAGAGGATATATGTGTCGGAGGTGGAGGGTACGAGGAGAAGAGGGAGACCAAATTGGAGGTGGAAAGATGGAGTGAAAAAGAGTTTTGTGTGATCGGGGCCTGAACATGCAGGAGGGTGTAAGGAGGGCAAGGAATAGAGTGAATTGGAGCGATGTGGTATACAGGGGTTGACGTGCTGTCAGTGGAGTGAATCAAGGCATGTGAAGCGTCTGGGGTGGACCATGGAAAGCTGTGTAGGTACGTATATTTGCGTGTGTGGACATGTGTATGTACATGTGTATGGGGGGGGGGGTTGGGCCATTTCTTTCGTCTGTTTCCTTGCGCTACCTCGCAAACGCGGGAGACAGCGACAAAGTATAAAAAAAAAAAAAAAAAAAAAAATACCTATTTATTTTTATTTTGCTTTGTCGCTGTCTCCCGCGTTAGCGAGGTAGCGCAAGGAAACAGACGAAAGAAATGGCCCAACCCACCCACATACACATGTAAATACATACACGTCCACACACGCAAATATACATACCTATACATCTCAATGTACACATATATATACACACACAGACACATACATATATACACATGTACATAATTCATACTGTCTGCCTTTATTTATTCCCATCGCCACCTCGCCACACATAGAATAACAACACCCTCCCCCCTCATATTTGCGATGTAGCGCTAGGAAAAGACAACAAAGGCCCCATTTGTTCACACTCAGTCTCTAGCTGTCATGTAATAATGCACCGAAACCACAGCTCCCTTTCCACATCCAAGCCACACACAACTTTCCATGGTTTACCCCAGACGCTTCACATGCCCTGGTTCAATCCATTGACAGCACGTCGACCCCGGTATACCACATCGTTCCAATTCACTCTATTCCTTGCACGCCTTTCAACCTCCTGCATGTTCAGGCCCCGATCACTCAAAATCTTTTTCCACCTCCAATGTGGTCTCCCACTTCTCCTCGTTCCCTCCACCTCTGACACATATATCCTCTTGGTCAATCTTTCCTCACTCATTCTCTCCATATGACCAAACCATTTGAAAACACCCTCCTCTGCTCTCTCAACCAAGCTCTTCTTATTTCCACACATCTCTCTTACCCTTACATTAATCACTCGATCAAACCACCTCACACCACATACTGTCCTCAAACATCTCATTTCCAGCACATCCACCCTCCTACGCACAACTCTATCCATAACCCACGCCTCGCAACCATACAACATTGTTGGAACCACTATTCCTTCAAACATACTCATTTTTCCTTTCCGAGATAATGTTCTCGACTTCCAAACATTCTTCAAGGCTCCCAAAATTTTCGCCCCCTCCCCCACCCTATGATTCACTTCCGCTTCCAAGGCTCCATCCGCTGCCAGATCCACTCCCAGATATCTAAAACACTTTACTTCCTCCAGTTTTTCTCCATTCAAACTTACCTCCCAACTGACTTGACCCTCAACCCTACTGTACCTAATAACCTTGCTCTTATTCACATTTACTCTTAACTATCTTCTTTCGCACACTTTACCAAACTCAGTCACCAGCTTCTGCAGTTTCTCACATGAATCAGCCACTAGCGCTGTATCACCAGCGAACAACAACGACTCACTTCCCAAGCTCTCTCTTCCACAACAGACTGCATACTTACCCCTCTTTCCAAAACTCTTGCATTCACCTCCCTGACAACCCCATCCATAAACAAATTGAACAACCATGGAGACATCACACACCCCTGTCGCAAACCTACATTCACTGAGAACCAATCACTTTCCTCTCTTCTTACACGTACACATGCCTTACATCGTCGATAGAAACTCTTTACTGCTTCTAACAACTTGCCTCCCACACCATACATTCTGAATACCTTCCACAGAGCATCTCTATTAAATCTATCACATGCCTTCTCCAGATCCATAAATGCTACATACAAATCCATTTGCTTTTGTAAGTATTTCTCACATCCTTCAAAGCAAACACCTGATCCACACATCCTCTACCACTTCTGAAACCACACTGCTCTTTCCCAATCTGATGCTCTGTACATGCCTTCACCCTCTCAATCAATACCCTCCCATATAATTTACCAGGGATACTCAACAAACTTATACTTCTGTAATTTGAGCACTCACTCTTATCCCCTTTGCCTTTGTACAATGGCACTATGCAAGCATTCCGCTAATCCTCAGGCACCTCACCATGAATCATACATACATTAAATAACCTTACCAACCAGTTCAACAATACAGTCACCCCCTTTTTTGATCAATTCCACTGCAATACCATCCAAACCTGCTGCCTTTCCGGCTTTTATCTTTCGCAAAGCTTTTGCTACCTCTTCTCTGTTTACCAAATTATTTTCCCTAACACTCTTACTTTGCACACCACCTCGACCAAAACACCCTATATCTGCCACTCTATGATCAAACACATTCAACAAACCTTCAAAATACTCACTCCATCTCCTTCTCACATCACCACTACTTGTTATCACCTCCCCATTAGCCCCCTTCACTGAAGTTCCCATTTCCTCCCTTGTCTTACGCACTTTATTTATCTCCTTCCAAAACATCTTTTTATTCTCCCTAAAATTTAATGATACTCTCTCACCCCAACTCTCATTTGCCCTCTTTTTTACCTCTTGCACCTTTATCTTGACCTCCTGACTCTTTCTTTTATACATCTCCCACTCATTTGCATTTTTTCCTTCAAAAATCAGCCAAAAGCCTCTCTCTTCTCTTTCACTAACAATCTTATTTCTTCATCCCACCACTCACTACCCTTTCTAATCAACCCACCTCCCACACTTCTCATGCCACAAGCATCTTTTGCGCAAGCCATCACTGCTTCCCTAAATACATCCCATTTCTCCCCCACTCCCCTTACCTCTTTTCTTCTCACCTTTTTCCGTTCTGTACTCAGTCTCTTCTGGTACTTCCTCAAACAAGTCTCCTTCACAAACTCACTTACTCTCACCACTCTCTTCACCCTAACCTTCTCTCTTCTTTTCTGAAAACCCGTACAAATCTTCACCTTCGCCTCCACAAGATAATGATCAGACATCCCTCCAGTTGCACCTCTCAGCACATTAACATCTAAAAGTATCTCTTTCGTGCGCCTATCAATTAACACGTAATCCAATAACACTCTCTGGCCATCTCTCCTACTTTCATACGTATACTTATGTATATCTCGTTTTTTAAACTAGGTATTCCCAATCGTCAGTCCTTTCTCAGCACACAAATCCACAAGCTCTTCACCATTTTAATTTACAACACTAAACACCCCATGTATACCAATTATTCCCTCAACTGCCACATTACTTACCTTTGCATTCAAATCACCCATCACTGCAACTCGGTCTTGGGCATCAAAACCACTAACACACTCATTCAGCTGCTCCCAAAACACTTGCCTCTCATGATCTTTCTTCTCATGTCCAGGTGCATATGCACCAGTAATCACCCTTCTCTCTCCATCAACTTTCAGTTTTACCCATATCAATCTAGAATTTACTTTCTTACACTATCACATACTCCCACAACTCCTGTTTCAGGAGTAGTGTTACTCCTTCCCTTGCTCTTGTCCTCTCACTAACCCCTGACGTTACTCCCAAAACATTCCCAAACCATTCTTCCCCTTTACCCTTGAGCTTTGTTTCACTCAGAGCCAAAACATCCAGGTTCCTTTCCTCAAACATACTACCTATCTCTCCTTTTTCTCATCTTGGTTACATCCACACACATTTAGACACCCCAATCTGAGCCTTCAAGGAGGATGAGCACTCCCCGCGTGACTCCTTCTTCTGTTTCCCCTTTTAGAATATTAAGATACAAGGAGGGGAGGGTTTCAGGCCCCCCCCTCCTGTCCCCTTTAGTCGCCTTCTACGACACGTGAGGAATGCGTGGGAAGTATTATTTCTACCATATATATATATATATATATATATATATATATATATATATATATATGTATATATATATATATATATATATATATATATATATATATATATATTTATATATATATATATATATATATATATATATATATATATATATATATATATATATATATATATATATATATACATATATATATATATATATATATATATATATATATATATATATATATATATATATATATATATATATATATATATATATATATATATATATATATATATATATATATATATATATATATATATATATATATATATATATATATATATATATATATATATATATATATATTGTTTCGAGCAAGGTCGCCAGTAGCATATATTTGTTACCTAATACTACACTGATCCTCGTCTTTGCAAGGACGGTAGATTTGTAATATAGCACAACTCTGGATAACGCTATCCTAACGAAGGGGGTTAAAACAAACACCAAGGTTAGAATTACTTATAATGAAAGAATTCAAATGTACATGGTGAACACATAGATCAGGCACGAATCATTTAAGTTAACACTGAACATGAGTTAACATTCCAGATAAGATTTCAAACCAGGAGATCTCTTTCCTTTGACACTTTGTTCGATAGCATTACATTTAGTTAGACCTGACGTGACACAGTAAACATCATCGTTGCACTTAGCTAGACCTGACGTAACACGGTAACATCATTGTTACACTTAGCTAGACCTGACGTAACACAGTAACATCATTGTTATACTTAGCTAAACTTGACGTAACACAGTAAACATCATCGTTGCACTTAGCTAAACTTGACGTAACACAGTAAACATCTTACAACCTAGGGCAGCGGTGGCAGGGAAAGCCTACATTACCTTGCTGGGCTCGGGACTGGTGAAGGAATCAAATTCTCAGACGATCGTCTGAGCTTTTATCTGAATGACCAGCAAGGCAGGAACAGCTAGCCACGCCTCGACCCGCCACCTAATTCTACTATAGGTCAGAATGACACAATTGCCCTCGATAGGTCAAGAGACTGATTGTCATGCCCTCTCCTTGACGTGATTGGCTTAAGGAGGCCTAAGGTCCGGCCTACATATGTGGCGTGCATTAAAAATCCTCTGTTCCTTTGTCCACGCCGGCAGCGAACGCACGTGACGACATGACGTAGCTGTTCCCATGGTTGGACCTGACGCCGTTGACCTGACGCCGTTGACCTGACGTTTGGGTGCTAGAGGATCGGTCAAGATCTGGGTCAAAACATAATTACTAAGGCAATCAACACGGTCAGGGAGGGTGAGATACGAGCCGATAGCAGCCGCTCCCTACACCCAGGCACGCCATACACAGAGATACACCAAGACACATATACGAACATGTGGACACAAACACACGTGTTCGTAACAATATATATATATATCTATATATATATGTATATTTATATATATATATATATATATATATATATATATATATATATATATATATATATATATATATATATATATATTTATATATATATATATATATATATATATATATATATATATATATATATATATATATATATATGTATATATATTTTTTTTTTTCATACTATTAGCCATTTCCCGCGTTAGCGAGGTAGCGTTAAGAACAGAGGACTGGGCCCTAGAGGGAATATCTCACCTGGCCCCCTTCTAAGTTCCTTCTTTTGGAAAAAAAAAAAACGAGAGGGGAGGATTTCCATCCCCCCGTTCCCTTCTCTTTTAGTCGCCTTCTACGACACGCAGGGAATATGTGGGAAGTATTCTTTCTCCCCTATCCACAGAGGTGAAAAAAAGGGCAAATGAGAGTTGGGGTGAGAGAGTATCATTAAATTTTAGGGAGAATAAAAAGATGTTCTGGAAGGAGGTAAATAAAGTGCGTAAGACAAGGGAGCAAATGGGAACTTCAGTGAAGGGCGCAAATGGGGAGGTGATAACAAGTAGTGGTGATGTGAGAAGGAGATGGAGTGAGTATTTTGAAGGTTTGTT
Source organism: Panulirus ornatus (assembly GCF_036320965.1). Classification (NCBI taxonomy): domain Eukaryota; kingdom Metazoa; phylum Arthropoda; class Malacostraca; order Decapoda; family Palinuridae; genus Panulirus; species Panulirus ornatus. The sequence goes on along the minus strand of NC_092242.1, from coordinate 44,548,908 downwards.
GAATGTGTTTGATGATAGAGTGGCAGATATAGGGTGTTTTGGTCGAGGTGGTGTGCAAAGTGAGAGGGTTAGGGAAAATGATTTGGTAAACAGAGAAGAGGTAGTAAAAGCTTTGCGGAAGATGAAAGCCGGCAAGGCAGCAGGTTTGGATGGTACTGCAGTGGAATTTATTAAAAAAGGGGGTGACTGTATTGTTGACTGGTTGGTAAGGTTATTTAATGTATGTATGACTCATGGTGAGGTGCCTGAGGATTGGCGGAATGCGTGCATAGTGCCATTGTACAAAGGCAAAGGGGATAAGAGTGAGTGCTCAAATTACAGAGGTATAAGTTTGTTGAATATTCCTGGCAAATTGTATGGGATGGTATTGATTGAGAGGGTGAAGGCATGTACAGAGCATCAGATTGGGGAAGAGCAGTGTGGTTTCAGAAGTGGTAGAGGATGTGTGGATCAGGTGTTTGCTTTGAAGAATGTATGTGAGAAATACTTAGAAAAGCAAATGGATTTGTATGTAGCATTTATGGATCTGGAGAAGGCATATGATAGAGTTGATAGAGATGCTCTGTGGAAGGTATTAAGAATATATGGTGTGTGGGAGGCAAGTTGTTAGAAGCAGTGAAATGTTTTTATCGAGGATGTAAGGCATGTGTACGTGTAGGAAGAGAGGAAAGTGATTGGTTCTCAGTGAATGTAGGTTTGCGGCAGGGGTGTGTGATGTCTCCATGGTTGTTTAATTTGTTTATGGATGGGGTTGTTAGGGAGGTGAATGCAAGAGTTTTGGAAAGAGGGGCAAGGATGAAGTCTGTTGGGGATGAGAGAGTTTGGGAAGTGAGTCAGTTGTTGTTCGCTGATGATACAGCGCTGGTGGCTGATTCATGTGAGAAACTGCAGAAGCTGGTGACTGAGTTTGGTAAAGTGTGTGAAAGAAGAAAATTAAGAGTAAATGTAAATAAGAGCAAGGTTATTAGGTACAGTAGGGTTGAGGGTCAAGTCAATTGGGAGGTGAGTTTGAATGGAGAAAAACTGGAGGAATTGAAGTGTTTTAGATATCTGGGAGTGGATCTGGCAGCGGATGGAAACATGGAAGCGGAAGTGGATCATAGGGTGGGGGAGGGGGCGAAAATTCTGGGAGCCTTGAAGAATGTGTGGAAGTCGAGAACACTATCTCGGAAAGCAAAAATGGGTATGTTTGAAGGAATAGTGGTTCCAACAATGTTGTATGGTTGCGAGGCGTGGACTATGGATAGAGTTGTGCGCAGGAGGATGAATGTGCTGGAAATGAGATGTTTGAGGACAATGTGTGGTGTGAGGTGGTTTGATCGAGTAAGTAACGTAAGGGTAAGAGAGATGTGTGGAAATAAAAAGAGCGTGGTTGAGAGAGCAGAAGAGGGTGTTTTGAAATGGTTTGGTCACATGGAGAGAATAAGTGAGGAAAGATTGACCAAGAGGATATATGTGTCGGAGGTGGAGGGAACGAGGAGAAGAGGGAGACCAAATTGGAGGTGGAAAGATGGAGTGAAAAAGATTTTGTGTGATCGGGGCCTGAACATGCAGGAGGGTGAAAGGAGGGCAAGGAATAGAGTGAATTGGAGCGATGTGGTATACCGGGGTTGACGTGCTGGCAGTTGATTGAATCAAGGCATGTGAAGCGTCTGGGGTAAACCATGGAAAGCTGTGTAGGTATGTATATTTGCGTGTGTGGACGTATGTATATACATGTGTATGGGGGTGGGTTGGGCCATTTCTTTAGTCTGTTTCCTTGAGCTACCTCGCAAACGCGGGAGACAGCGACAAAGCAAAAAAAAAAAAAAAAAAAAAAAAATATATATATATATATATATATATATATATATATATATATATATATATATATATATATATATATATATATATATATATATATATATATATATAAGGGGAGGGAGCGGGGGGCTGGGAATCCTCCCCTCTCGTTTTTTTTTTGATTTTCCAAAAGAAGGAACAGAGAACCAGGCCAGGTGAGGATATTCCCTCAGAGGCCCAGTCCTCTGTTCTTAACGCTACCTTGCTAACGCGGGAAATGGCGAATAGTATGAAAAAAAAAATATATATGTATATATATATATTGCACATGAGATGACCATGACTAGGGCATCTTGCCGCGTCAGCTACCTTAAAGAGCTTCTTATGCAAAGAAATTTCATTTTGTTACAAAGGGGAAGTAAATGTTTATAGTTGTGTTACTGGAGTGATAGTTTTCATAAATGGTGCCCTGACAAGAAAATAGTGAAATTGGAAAAAATGTAGCTTAGACATTGAAGCTTATTCTTTTTTTTTCAAAGTGACAGAGATGGAAAGCAAAAAGGTGTTTTTCATAAATGTACTGGAAAAGTTGAGGTCCAGATAAATTTTTGGTCTGTCAAGGCTTTATTATGGCGGATGACCAACTACCTACCCTCATGTATCCAAGATATGGTTGTACTTTGTGTAAGGAAGACAATTGAGAAACGTTCTAAGCCAATATTCGTGTTTCATGATAAGAGAAGTGGACCAGGAAGTATGATACAGTGGTTAAATTGATTAAAACTACTATTGAAGTTTGTGTAAATAAATTATACATTTCCCTTTTCCATAGCCAGAGGTTGAACCATTATGTGACATTCATTTTTTTCATTTCATTTCAAGCTAGAAGTTTCAGTTTTCTAAATTATTTCTTACATTTTTCATATGTATATATGTGTGTATGTGTGTATGTGTGTATATGTGCGTATGTATATATATATATATTTATATATATATATATATATATATATATATATATATATATATATATATATATATATATATATATATATATATATATATATATATATATATATATATATATATATTTTTTTTTTTTCTTTTTTTTTTTTTATACTTTGTCGCTGTCTCCCGCGTTTGCGAGGTAGCGCAAGGAAACAGACGAAAGAAATGGCCCAACCCCCCCCATACACATGTACATACACACGTCCACACACGCAATATACATACCTACACAGCTTTCCATGGTTTACCCCAGACGCTTCACATGCCTTGATTCAATCCACTGACAGCACGTCAACCCCTGTATACCACATCGCTCCAATTCACTCTATTCCTTGCCCTCCTTTCACCCTCCTGCATGTTCAGGCCCCGATCACACAAAATCCTTTTCACTCCATCTTTCCACCTCCAATTTGGTCTCCCTCTTCTCCTCGTTCCCTCCACCTCCGACACATATATCCTCTTGGTCAATCTTTCCTCACTCATTCTCTCCATGTGCCCAAACCACTTCAAAACACCCTCTTCTGCTCTCTCAACCACGCTCTTTTTATTTCCACACATCCCTCTTACCCTTACGTTACTTACTCGATCAAACCACCTCACACCACACATTGTCCTCAAACATCTCATTTACAGCACATCCATCCTCCTGCGCACAACTCTATCCATAGCCCACGCCTCGCAACCATACAACATTGTTGGAACCACTATTCCTTCAAACATACCCATTTTTGCTTTCCGGGATAATGTTCTCGACTTCCACACATTTTTCAAGGCTCCCAAAATTTTCGCCCCCTCCCCCACCCTATGATCCACTTCCGCTTCCATGGTTCCATCCGCTGACAGATCCACTCCCAGATATCTAAAACACTTCACTTCCTCCAGCCTCTCACCATTCAAACTCACCTCCCAATTGACTTGACCCTCAACCCTACTGTACCTAATAACCTTGCTCTTATTGACATTTACTCTTAACTTTCTTCTTCCACACACTTTACCAAACTCCGTCACCAGCTTCTGCAGTTTCTCACATGAATCCGCCACCAGCGCTGTATCATCAGCGAACAACAACTGACTCACTTCCCAAGCTCTCTCATCCCCAACAGACTTCATACTTGCCCCTCTTTCCAAAACTCTTGCATTTACCTCCCTAACAACCCCATCCATAAACAAATTAAACAACCATGGAGACATCACACACCCCTGCCGCAAACCTACATTCACTGAGAACCAATCACTTTCCTCTCTTCCTACACGTACACATGCCTTACATCCTCGATAAAAACTTTTCACTGCTTCTAACAACTTGCCTCCCACACCATATATTCTTAATACCTTCCACAGAGCATCTCTATCAACTCTATCATATGCCTTCTCCAGATCCATAAATGCTACATACAAATCCATTTGCTTTTCTAAGTATTTCTCACATACATTCTTCAAAGCAAACACCTGATCCACACATCCTCTACCACTTCTGAAACCACACTGCTCTTCCCCAATCTGATGCTCTGTACATGCCTTCACCCTCTCAATCAATACCCTCCCATATAATTTACCAGGAATACTCAACAAACTTATACCTCTGTAATTTGAGCACTCACTCTTATCCCCTTTGCCTTTGTACAATGGCACTATGCAAGCATTCCGCCAATCCTCAGGCACCTCACCATGAGTCATACATACATTAAATAACCTTACCAACCAGTCAACAATACAGTCACCCCCTTTTTTAATAAATTCCACTGCAATACCATCCAAACCTGCTGCCTTGCCGGCTTTCATCTTCCGCAAAGCTTTTACTACCTCTTCTCTGTTTACCAAATCATTTTCCCTAACCCTCTCACTTTGCACACCACCTCGACCCAAACACCCTATATCTGCCACTCTGTCATCAGACACATTCAACAAACCTTCAAAATACTCATTCCATCTCCTTCTCACATCACCACTACTTGTTATCACCTCCCCATTTACGCCCTTTACTGAAGTTCCCATTTGCTCCCTTGTCTTACGCACCCTATTTACCTCCTTCCAGAACATCTTTTTATTCTCCCTAAAATTTACTGATAGTCTCTCACCCCAACTCTCATTTGCCCTTTTTTTCACCTCTTGCACCTTTCTCTTGACCTCCTGTCTCTTTCTTTTATACTTCTCCCACTCAATTGCATTTTTTCCCTGCAAAAATCGTCCAAATGCCTCTCTCTTCTCTTTCACTAATACTCTTACTTCTTCATCCCACCACTCACTACCCTTTCTAAACAGCCCACCTCCCACTCTTCTCATGCCACAAGCATCTTTTGCGCAATCCATCACTGATTCCCTAAATACATCCCATTCCTCCCCCACTCCCCTTACTTCCATTGTTCTCACCTTTTTCCATTCTGTACACAGTCTCTCCTGATACTTCTTCACACAGGTCTCCTTCCCAAGCTCACTTACTCTCACCACCTTCTTCACCCCAACATTCACTCTTCTTTTCTGAAAACCCATACTAATCTTCACCTTAGCCTCCACAAGATAATGATCAGACATCCCTCCAGTTGCATATATATGCATATATATATATATATATATATATGCATATATATGTATATTTTCCCTGGGGATAGGGGTGAAATAATACTTACCTCGCATTCCTCGCGTGTCGTAAGAGGCGACTAGATGGGACGGGAGCGGAGGGCCAGAAATCCTCCCCTCCTTGTATTTTTTAACTTTCTAAAATGGGAAACAGAAGAAGGAGTCACGCGGGGAGTGCTCATCCTCCTCGAATGCTCAGACTGGGGTGTCTAAAGGTGTGTGAATATAACCGAGTTGTGAAAAAAGGAGAGATACGTAGTATGTTTGAGGAAAGGAACCTGGATGTTTTGGCTCTGAGTGAAACGAAGCTCAAGGGTAAAGGGGAAGAGTGGTTTGGGAATGTCTTGGGAGTAAAGTCAGGGGTTAGTGAGAGGAGAAGAGCAAGGGAAGGAGTAGCAGTACTCCTGAAACAGGAGTTGTGGGAGTATGTGATAGAATGTAAGAAAGTAAATTCTCGATTAATATGGGTAAAACTGAAAGTTGATGTAGAGAGATGGGTGATTATTGGTGCATATGCACCTGGGCATGAGAAGAAAGATCATGAGAGGCAAGTGTTTTGGGAGCAGCTGAATGAGTGGTTAGTGGTTTTGATGTACGGGGCCGGGTTATAGTGATGGGTGATTTGAATGCAAAGGTGAGTAATGTGGCAGTTGAGGGAATAATTGGCATACATGGGGTGTTCAGTGTTGTAAATGGAAATGGTGAAGAGCTTGTGGATGTATGTGCTGAAAAAGGATTGGCGATTGGGAATACCTGGTTTAAAAAGCGAGATATACATAAGTATACGTATGTAAGTAGGAGAGATGGCCAGAGAGCGTTATTGGATTACGTGTTAATTGACAGGCGCGCGAAAGAGAGATTTTTGGATGTTATTGTGCTGAGAGGTGCAACTGGAGGGATGTCTGATCATTATCTTGTGGAGGCTAAGGTGAAGATTTGTATGGGTTTTCAGAAAAGAAGAGTGAATGTTGGGGTGAAGAGGGTGGTGAGAGCCAGTGAGCTTGGGAAGGAGACATGTGTGAGGAATTACCAGGAGAGACTGAGTACAGAATGGAAAAAGGTGAGAACAATGGAAGTAAGGGGAGTGGGGGAGTAATGGGATGTATTTAGGGAAGCAGTGATGGATTGCGCAAAAGATGCTTGTAACATGAGAAGAGTGGGAGGTGGGTTGATTAGAAAGGGTAGTGAGTGGTGGGATGAAGAAGTAAGATTATTAGTGAAACAGAAGAGAGAGGCATTTGGACGATTTTTGCAGGGAAAAATGCAATTGAGTGGGAGATGTATAAAAGAAAGAGACAGAAGGTCAAGAGAAAGGTGCAAGAGGTGAAAAAGAGGGCAAATGAGAGTTGGGGTGAGAGAGTATCATGAAATTTTAGGGAGAATAAAAAGATGTTTTGGAATGAGGTAGATAAAGTGCGTAAGACAAGGGAGCAAATGGGAACTTCAGTGAAGGGCGCAAATGGGGAGGTGATAACAAGTAGTGGTAATGTGAGAAAGAGATGGAGTGAGTATTTTGCAGGGTTGTTGAATGTGTTTGATGATAGAGTGGCAAATATAGGGTGTTTTGGTCGAGGTGGTGTGCAAAGTGAGAGGGTTAGGGAAAATGATTTGGTAAACAGAGAAGAGGTAGTAAAATCTTTGCGGAAGATGAAAGCCGGCAAGGTAGCAGGTTTGGATGGTATTGCAGTGGAATTTATTAAAAAAGGGGGTGACTGTATTATTGACTGGTTGGTAAGGTTATCTAATGTATGTATGACTCATGGTGAGGTGCCTGAGGATTGGCGGAATGCGTGCATAGTGCCATTGTACAAAGGCAAAGGGGATAAGAGTGAGAGCTCAAATTTCAGAGGTATAAGTTTGTTGAGTATTCCTGGTAAATTATATGGGAGGGTATTGATTGAGAGGGTGAAGGCATGTACAGAGCATCAGATTGGGGAAGAGCAGTGTGGTTTCAGAGGTGTTAGAGGATGTGTGGATCAGGTGTTTGCTTTGAAGAATGTATGTGAGAAATACTTAGAAAAGCAAATGGATTTGTATGTAGCATTTATGGATCTGGAGAAGGCATATGATAGAGTTGATAGAGATGCTCTGTGGAAGGTATTAAGAATATATGGTGTGGGAGGCAAGTTGGTAGAAACAGTGAAAAGTTTTTATCGAGGATGTAAGGCATGTGTACGTGTAGGAAGAGAGGAAAGTGATTGGTTCTCAGTGAATGTAGGTTTGCGGCAGGGGTGTGTGATGTCTCCATGGTTGTTTAATTTGTTTATGGCTGGGGTTGTTAGGGAGGTGAATGCAAGAGTTTTGGAAAGAGGGGCAAGTATGAAGTCTGTTGTGGATGAGAGAGCTTGGGAAGTGAGTCAGTTGTTGTTCGCTGATGATACAGCGCTGGTGGCTGATTCATGTGAGAAACTGCAGAAGCTGGTGACTGAGTTTGGTAAAGTGTGTGAAAGAAGAAAGTTAAGAGTAAATGTGAATAAGAGCAAGGTTATTAGGTACTGTAAGGTTGAGGGTCAAGTTAATTGGGAGGTAAGTTTGAATGGAGAAAAACTGGAGGAAGTAAAGTGTTTTAGATATCTGGGAGTGGATCTGGCAGCGGATGGAACCATGGAAGCGGAAGTGGATCATAGGGTGGGGGAAGGGGCGAAAATCCTGGGAGCCTTGAAGAATGTGTGGAAGTCGAGAACATTATCTCGGAAAGCAAAAATGGTTATGTTTGAAAGAATAGTGGTTCCAACAATGTATGGTTGCGAGGCGTGGACTATGGATAGAGTTGTGCGCAGGAGGGTGGATGTGCTGGAAATGAGATGTTTGAGGACAATGTGTGGTGTGAGGTGGTTTGAACGAGTAAGTAACGTAAGGGTAAGAGAGATGTGTGGAAATAAAAAGAGCGTGGTTGAGAGAGCATAAGAGGGTGTTTTGAAATGGTTTGGGCACATGGAGAGAATGAGTGAGGAAAGATTGACCAAGAGGATATATGTGTCGTAGGTGGAGGGAAGGAGGAGAAGTGGGAGACGAAATTGGAGGTGGAAAGATGGAGTGAAAAAGATTTTGTGTGATCGGGGCCTGAACATGCAGGAGGGTGAAAGGAGGGCAAGGAATAGAGTGAATTGGATCGATGTGGTATTCCGGGTTGACGTGCTGTCAGTGGATTGAATCAGTGCATGTGAAGCGTGTGGGGCAAACCATGGAAAGCTGTGTAGGTATATATATTTGCGTGTGTGGACGTGTATGTATATACATGTGTGTGGGGGTGGGTTGGGCCATTTTTTTCGTCTGTTTCCTTGCGCTACCTCGCAAACGCGGGAGACAGCGACAAAGCAAAAAAAAAAGAAAATATATATATATATATATATATATATATATATATATATATATATATATATATATATATATATATATATATATATATATTATCCCTGCGGATAGGGGATTAAGAATACTTCCCACGTATTCCCTGCGTGTCGTAGAAGGCGACTAAAAGGGGAGGGAGCGGGGGGCTGGAAATCCTCCCCTCTCGTTTTTTTTTTTTTTTTTTTTCCAAAAGAAGGAACAGAGGGGGGCCAGGTGTGGATATTCCACTAAGGCCCAGTCCTATGTTCTTAACGCTACCTTGCTAATGCGGGAAATGGCGAATAGTTTAAAAGAAGAAAAGAAAGATATATATATATATATATATATATATATATATATATATATATATATATATATATATATATATATATATATATATATATATATATATATATATATATGTATATATATATATACATATATATATATATATATATATATATATATATATATATATATATATATATATATATATATATATATATATATAACTATATATATATATATACATATATATATATATATATATATATATATATATATATATATATATATATATATATATATATATATATATATATATATATTTCTTTTTTTTTTTTTTTGTTTTATCGCTGTCTCCCGCGTTTGCGAGGTAGCGCAAGGAAACAGACGAAAGAAATGGCCCAACCCACCCCCATACACATGTATATACATACGTCCACACACGCAAATATACATACCTACACAGCTTTCCATGGTTTACCCCAGACGCTTCACATGCCCTGATTCAATCCACTGACAGCACGTCAACCCCGGTATACCACATCGCTCCAGTTCACTCTATTCCTTGCCCACCTTTCACCCTCCTGCATGTTCAGGCCCCGATCACACAAAATCTTTTTCACTCCATCTTTCCACCTCCAATTTGGTCTCTCTCTTCTCCTCGTTCCCTCCACCTCCGACACATATATCCTCTTGGTCAATCTTTCCTCACTCATTCTCTCCATGTGCCCAAACTATTTCAAAACACCCTCTTCTGCTCTCTCAACCACGCTCTTTTTATTTCCACACATCTCTCTTACCCTTACGTTACTTACTCGATCAAACCACCTCACACCACACATTGTCCTCAAACATCTCATTTCCAGCACATCCATCCTCCTGCGCACCACTCTATCCATAGCCCACGCCTCGCAACCATACAACATTGTTGGAACCACGATTACTTCAAACATACCCATTTTTGCTTTCCGAGATAATGTTCTCGACTTCCACACATTCTTCAAGGCTCCCAGAATTTTCGCCCCCTCCCCGACCCTTTGATCCACTTCCGCTTCCATGGTTCCATCCGCTGCCAGATACACTCCCAGATATCTAAAACACTTCACTTCCTCCAGTTTTTCTCCATTCAAACTCACCTCCCAATTGACTTGACCCTCAACCCTACTGTACCTAATAACCTTGCTCTTATTCACATTTACTCCTAACTTTCTTCTTTCACACACTTTATCAAACTCAGTCACCAGCTTCTGCAGTTTCTCACATGAATCAGTCACCAGCTCTGTATCATCAGCGAACAACAACTGACTCACTTAACAAGCTCTCTCATCCCTAACAGACTTCATACTTGCCCCTCTTTCCAAAACTCTTGCATTCACCTCCCTAACAACCCCATCCATAAACAAATTAAACAACCATGGAGACATCACACACCCCTGCCGCAAACCTACATTCACTGAGAACCAATCACTTTCCTCTCTTCCTACACGTACACATGCCTTACATCCTCGATAAAAACTCTTCACTGCTTCTAACAACTTGCCTCCCACACCATATATTCTTAATACCTTCCACAGAGTATCTCTATCAACTCTATCATATGCCTTCTCCAGATCCATAAATGCTACATACAAATCCATTTGCTTTTCTAAGTATTTCTCACATACATTCTTCAAAGCAAACATCTGATCCACACATCCTCTACCACTTCTGAAACCACACTGCTCTTCCCCAATCTGATGCTCCGTATATGCCTTCACCCTCTCAATCAATACCCTCCCATATATATATATATATATATATATATATATATATATATATATATATATATATATATATATATATATATATATATATATATATATATATATATATATATATATATTGCACATGAGATGACCATGACTAGGGCATCTTGCCGTGTCAGCTACCTTAAAGAGCTTCTTATGCGAAGAAATTTCATTTTGTTACAAATGTTCTGGTCATAACTAGAAGATATCACTAAGGTGACGTCTTGAAATTAGAATATTATATAAAGATAATTAATTGCGAAGACGGCAGAGTTGAGAGTGTGTGCATTATACATTGATAAAAGAGAAAGTTTATCCCTGGTAGCATAGCATGAGTGAGAGAAAATAAGGCCAGCAATGTTATCACGGAGGGTGTACCATGGCTCCGGCCAGCACTGCTGCATCCTCAGTTAGGAGGGCAATACTTCAGTGGGCGGCTGCTATCTACAACGTACTGACACGGAGGATGGACGATGGTTCCAGCCATCACTTCAACAAACCCACGGCAGGATGTCCATACTACCCTGAATGGCTGTTTTGAGTCGTGATATTTTTCTTGACAATTATGATCCAAGTTATATGAGAATCACGTTAGTCATAAGATGTTAGCTTAAAATGTTTTGTTTCATATGACTCTCTGTCTCTCTCTCTCTCTCTCTCTCTCTCTCTCTCTCTCTCTCTCTCTCTCTCTCTCTCTCTCTCTCTCTCTCTCTCTATTAAGCTCACGCTTCCACTCATCCAGTAGAAACTATTACATGGGCAGGTCCTTAGGCACCTTCCTGCGTGTCACAGTATGGAAGGCCTTACAGCAATAACCAGGTCATTATAGTGGGTTGTGGACGCTCGCCCCTCACCTGCTGGATCTTAAGCAGGCGACGCCCTTAGCGGTACACCCGACGCTGCTATTCAGGGTGTCTTTCCATGCATGAGAGGGAAGAGAGTCTCATTCTTTATCGCACGTGAGAAAAGGTATCTGATTCTCTTCAGCTTATAAATGGGACTTATCTACGACCACTGTGATGGATCTGATCCTTTGTCTTTGGTGATATGAGCGATATGAACCTCTGCTCTGCAGGCTATGAGGAATCTGGCCCTCTTATCACGTGCTGTGGAGGATCCGATCATTTCAGCTGTGGTAATAAGGGAACAGGATTAATGATCTCTCCAGTTCATAGAAAGATGTGTGATCTCACGTCCCATTTGTTTCAAGGGATATAATCGCGTCCTTTTTTGTTTAGTGATCAACGTGTCTTCGAATTACCGTAATGGATTAAAAGCATAGAGGCTCAGTTGGCATGTACGAAATAATGTAACACGTGCCACACTCACACACACGCCCGATGTCAGCACAGCATGTAGTTACTAATGTATTCACAGTTAGGTAATTAAATCAGTTGCAGGTGTAAACTAGGTGAGCGAACTGTAAAGGATATAGGTGTGTTTTTAAATGACTGAAATCTTACTCCATGGATGGCAAAAATTGAACGAAAATAGCACATGTTTCTAAAATGAAATACCACCGCTTTATGTTCTTATCTGAAAGATATTCAAGTTATCTTTATTGTTCATTATTCATAACTAATTCACTGATTATGACTTTGATGAGAGAGAGAGAGAGAGAGAGAGAGAGAGAGAGAGAGAGAGAGAGAGAGAGAGAGAGAGAGAGAGAGAGAGAGAGAGAGAGAGAGAGAGAGAGAGAGAGAGAGAGAGAGAGAGAGAGAGAGAGAGAGAGAGAGAGAGAGAGAGAGAGAGTTATGTCAGTATGCACAGTATAACCGTAATATTAGTATGTAGACGCGAAATACTGTACGCCATTAATCACCAACTTCTTATTCTTCAACTCGAATAACGGCCTGCTATACCTGCCTTACAACATCATTCGAACTTCATCACTAAAATCTGCATCATGACTCCGTAACTTGGTTAGGAAGTGTGGCTCCTTGTAACTCGCCCCACTGATGGACGTGTCAATGCAGAAGGAAAGGCTTTGTCGTTATTAAGACAAGGGAATGTGTGACGAGGCTGGTCTTCGTTGAAACGATATCAAAGATTTTTTTTTGTCTTCTTTCCGCTTCCTCCCATTGCCGATGGAGTGAGCCAGCAGCCAACCCACGAGCAATGGATTTACAGAACTCATTCGTGACGATAAGATAAATTACTTAATGCGTAGTATACTTGTTATAAAGTAAGTAGGTATACTACACTACACTCACCACCAACCTACACTACACTACACTCACAATAAACCTACACCGCCACATCCAGCACCAACCTACACTACACTACACTCAGCACCAACCTACACTCACCACCAACATACACTACACTACACTCACCATCAACCTACACTACACTACACTCACCACCAACCTACACTACACTACACTCACCATCAACCTACACTACACTACACTCACCACCAACCTACACTACACTACACTCACCATCAACCTACACTACACTACACTCACCATCAACCTACACTACACTACACTCACCATCAACCTACACTACACTACACTCACCATCAACCTACACTACACTACACTCATCATCAACCTACACTCACCACCAACCTACACTACACTACACTCACCATCAACCTACACTACACTACACTCACCATCAACCTACACTACACTACACTCACCATCAACCTACACTACACTACACTCACCATCAACCTACACTACACTACACTCACCATCAACCTACACTACACTACACTCACCACCAACCTACACTACACTACACTCACCACCAACCTACACTACACTACACTCAGCACCAACCTACACTCACCACCAACATACACTACACTACACTCACCATCAACCTACACTACACTACACTCACCACCAACCTACACTACACTACACTCACCACCAACCTACACTACACTACACTCACCACCAACCTACACTACACTACACTCACCATCAACCTACACTACACTACACTCACCATCAACCTACACTACACTACACTCACCATCAACCTACACTACACTACACTCATCATCAACCTACACTCACCACCAACCTACACTACACTACACTCACCATCAACCTACACTACTCTACACTCACCACCAACCTACACTACACTACACTCACCATCAACCTACACTACACTACACTCACCATCAACCTACACTACACTACACTCACCATCAACCTACACTACACTACACTCATCATCAACCTACACTCACCACCAACCTACACTACACTACACTCACCATCAACCTACACTACACTACACTCACCATCAACCTACACTACACTACACTCACCATCAACCTACACTACACTACACTCACCATCAACCTACACTACACTACACTCACCATCAACCTACACTACACTACACTCATCATCAACCTACACTCACCACTACACTCACACTACCTACACTCACCATCAACCTACACTACACTACACTCACCATCAACCTACACTACACTACACTCATCATCAACCTACACTCACCACCAACCTACACTACACTACACTCACCATCAACCTACACCGCCACATCCAGCACCAACCTACACTACACTACACTCAGCACCAACCTACACTCACCACCAACCTACACTACACTACACTCACCATCAACCTACACTACACTACACTCACCACCAACCTACACTACTCTACACTCACCACCAACCTACACTACACTACACTCACCATCAACCTACACTACACTACACTCACCATCAACCTACACTACACTACACTCACCATCAACCTACACTACACTACACTCACCACCAACCTACACTCACCACCAACCTACACTACACTACACTCACCATCAACCTACACTACACTACACTCACCACCAACCTACACTACACTACACTCACCATCAACCTACACCGCCACATCCAGCACCAACCTACACTACACTACACTCAGCACCAACCTACACTCACCACCAACATACACTACACTACACTCACCATCAACCTACACTACACTACACTCACCATAAACCTACACTACACTACACTCAGCACCAACCTACACTACACTACACTCATCATCAACCTACACCACTACATCCACCACCAACCTACACTACACTACACTCAGCACCAACCTACACTACACTACACTCACCATCAACCTACACTACACTACACTCACCACCAACCTACACTACACTACACTCACCACCAACCTACACTACACTACACTCACCATCAACCTACACCACTACATCCACCACCAACCTACACTACACTACACTCACCATCAACCTACACTACACTACACTCACCATCAACCTACACTACACTACACTCACCATCAACCTACACTACACTACACTCAGCACCAACCTACACTACACTACACTCAGCACCAACCTACACTACACTACACTCACCATCAACCTACACCACTACACTCACCATCAACCTACACTACACTACACTCACCATCAACCTACACCACTACATCCACCACCAACCTACACTACACTACACTCACCATCAACCTACACCACTACATCCACCACCAACCTACACTACACTACACTCACCACCAACCTACACTACACTACACTCACCATCAACCTACACCACTACATCCACCACCAACCTACACTACACTACACTCACCACCAACCTACACTACACTACACTCAGCACCAACCTACACTCACCACCAACCTACACTACACTACACTCACCACCAACCTACACTACACTACACTCACCATCAACCTACACCACTACATCCACCACCAACCTACACTACACTACACTCACCACCAACCTACACTACACTACACTCACCATCAACCTACACCACTACATCCACCACCAAGCCCAGTTGTATAACTGTTGATTATTTTTTTTCTCATTTATTTTCATTTTTTCCTTTTGCAAAGATTACGTAAAATATCCAACCTAATTCAGACCACTGAGACACCTCTATCATATGTGGTATACGTCACTAACAAAACATTAACTCTATGTTACGGGCTCCCGAGCGACGTAAGCTGCTGAAGGTTATCTGTAAGAGTTATTCGTGATAAGTATAATATACTGTGAATGATGTATCATGCATTCCAAGAATCGTTTTTTTATGTTCTGATGCATTGCTATACCAAGTGCTATATCTTCTATGTAGCATAGGTCATATGCTCTTTGTGAGATTTTGCAGTTTGTAGAATTTTAAACTTATTTTGTATATTCACCGTCACCAAGCAATGCTAACCACAAACTGGGTGAAGTGAGGTCGGACGAGTGACGATGGTGTAGCGACACTGACGTCCAGCATCTCTACACACACCCTGAGCTGGCGTAATTCTCTTGAACACCTGAAGAAGGTGTTAAGGATTTTAGTTATAACTTAACGTTAATGGTCGTTGCAGTAGGCATGCTAGGAGCCCAGACAGTCAATCAACGAACGCTATCGACTGTTTCTTCTCTCCTGATTTAACAAAGGGATATGTGGCTGTAATCACGATAAATACCGAAGCTTCAACAAGCATGCAAGACCCTGACTTTTGATAGAAAAGTTTAGTTATGAAGTATAAAGAGGGTCAGTGCAGAGAGCGAATTTAGCCAAATGACGGTAGACTACCAATGTTCAAGGTTATACATGATTCATTCCACGCATTACTACATGTTCACTGGGTCCGTCCGTCTCTCTTGTAAGCTCAGGCAGCAGACCGCAGCACATACACTTGCAGTTCGACGCGGGGAAAACCGGCGTAGAGCAAGGATTACCCGGAGTTAATGTTATATGAAGCTTTAACCAAACCGTTCCTATATCCAAACTGTGCAATCTATATTGTCTATATACGTTTTGGATGTGTCGTTTAGTATAGTATCAATAATCCTACATCAAATATAGGTGCGATACTTTAGTTCAGCTTATTTTTACTGGTAATACTGAGGCTTTATATTCAGCTTGATCCGCGAAGTTTCCACTTGTGTTGAAGAGATGTTACCTGTGATGTAAACCCGGGTCCAGACATAACATTCTGTGGGATGCCTATGAGAAGATGGAAAATTATAACAAAGAAATACCATCAGCAACAGAACACTAGATCCCTTCAAGGCTATTTGTGATGGTGGAAGAGATCAGAAACGCAGAGGGCAGTGTGGTGGGAGTTAAACTCACAGACGATTTCAGGAAAATAGAAATGACATTAAAAATTGCGATAGAAAACAAGAAATGTGAGGAGGAAGAGTGGAAATCAACAAGTAAGAAAGAAAAGTAACAACCAGGAAGCCGTACCAAAAACTATAACTATCTGCAGGGAAGACGAACACGGACACTGGCAGTCACTCAGCTGCCGATGTGACACTTGAGCCTGGATTAGTGATGAATATGCAGGTTGTAGAGAACGGTGATCATGTGCACATCCTGGATGTGAAATTTGGAAAAGTTCCGATTTAGAAACTGCGAACACTTTAATGACGTACGGATGCTTACGTCAGGGTGACATTTCTCTCTCTCGGATGGCTCGTCCCGTCTCGCATAATGGTCTGCTAAAGTAGACGACCGAACACGCTCAGATACCAAAGGATAAGAATCACAAAGTCAGCAAAGTCGAGACCGCCACAGAGATGTGGTGGCTCTTCTCTGTGTCATGTACGAGCCTTATCAGGGGGGTACGTATAGCCTAATCAGGTTGTACGTAAAGCCTTATCAGGTGGCACGTAATGCTTTATAAGAGGGTACGTAAAGCCTTATCAGGTGGTACGTAAAGCCTTATCAGGGGGTACGTAAAGCCTTATCAGGGGGTACGTAAAGCCTTATCAGGGGGTACGTAAAGCCTTATCAGGGGGTAGGTAATGCCTTATCAGGGAGTACGTAATGCCTTATCAGTTGGTACGCAATACCTTATCAGGGGGTACGTAAAGCCTTATCAGGGGGTACGTAAAGCCTTATCAGGGGGTACGTAATTCCTTATCAGGGAGTACGTAATACCTTATCAGGGGGTACGCAATACCTTATCAGGGGGTACGTAATGCCTTATCATGGGGTACGTACTGCCTTAACAGGGGGTACGTAATGCCTTATCAGATGGTACGTAAAGCCTTATCAGGGGGTACGTAAAGCCTTATCAGGGGGTACGTAAAGCCTTATCAGGGGGTACGTAAAGCCTTATCAGGGGGTACGTAATGCCTCATCAGAGGGTACGTAATGCCTCATCAGGGGGTACGTAATGCCTCATCAGGGGGTACGTAATGTCTCATCAGGGGGTACGTAATACCTTATCATGTGCTACGTAAAGCCTTATCAGGGGGTACGTAATGCCTCATCAGGGGGTACGTAATACCTTATCATGTGCTACGTAAAGCCTTAACAGGGGGTACGTAATGCCTTATCAGAGGGTACGTAAAGCCTTATCAGATGGTACGTAATGCATTATCAGATGGTACGTAAAGCCTTATCAGATGGTACGTAATGCATTATCAGATGGTACGTAAAGCCTTATCAGATGGTACGTAATGCATTATCAGATGGTACGTAAAGCCTTATCAGATGGTACGTAATGCATTATCAGATGGTACGTAAAGCCTTATCAGGGGGTACGTAATGCATTATCAGATGGTACGTAAAGCCTTATCAGATGGTACGTAATGCATTATCAGTTGGTACGTAAAGCCTTATCAGATGGTACGTAATGCATTATCAGATGGTACGTAAAGCCTTATCAGGGGGTACGTAAAGCCTTATCAGGTGGTACGCAATGCCTCATCAGAGGGTACGTAATGCCTCATCAGGGGGTACGTAATGCCTTATCATATGGTACGTAAAGCCTTATCAGGTGGTACGTACTGCCTCATCAGGGGGTACGCAATGTCTCATCAGGGGGTACGCAATGTCTCATCAGGGGGTACGTAATGTCTCATCAGGGGGTACGTAATGCTTCATCAGGGGGTACGTAAAGCCTTATCAGGTGGTACGCAATGCCTCATCAGGGGGTACGTAATGCCTCATCAGGGGGTACGTAATGCCTTATCATATGGTACGTAAAGCCTTATCAGGTGGTACGTACTGCCTCATCAGGGGGTACGCAATGTCTCATCAGGGGGTACGCAATGTCTCATCAGGGGGTACGCAATGTCTCATCAGGGGGTACGTAATGCATTATCAGATGGTACGTAAAGCCTTATCAGATGGTACGTAATGCATTATCAGTTGGTACGTAAAGCCTTATCAGGGGGTACGTAAAGCCTTATCAGGTGGTACGCAATGCCTCATCAGGGGGTACGCAATGTCTCATCAGGGGGTACGCAATGTCTCATCAGGGGGTACGTAATGTCTCATCAGGGGGTACGTAATGCTTCATCAGGGGGTACGTAATGCTTCATCAGGGGGTACGTAATGCTTCATCAGGGGGTACGTAATGTCTCATCAGGGGGTACGTAATGCTTCATCAGGGGGTACGTAATGTCTCATCAGGGGGTACGTAATGTCTCATCAGGGGGTACGTAATGCTTCATCAGGGGGTACGTAATGCCTCATCAGGGGGTACGTAATGCTTCATCAGGGGGTACGTAATGTCTCATCAGGGGGTACGTAATGTCTCATCAGGGGGTACGTAATGTCTCATCAGGGGGTACGTAATGTCTCATCAGGGCGTACGTAATGTCTTCATCAGGGGGTACGTAATGTCTCATCAGGGCGTACGTAATGTCTCATCAGGGGGTACGTAATGTCTCATCAGGGGGTACGTAATGCTTCATCAGGGGGTACGTAATGTCTCATCAGGGGGTACGTAATGCTTCATCAGGGGGTACGTAATGCCTCATCAGGGGGTACGTAATGCTTCATCAGGGGGTACGTAATGTCTCATCAGGGCGTACGTAATGTCTCATCAGGGGGTACGTAATGTCTCATCAGGGGGTACGTAATGCTTCATCAGGGGGTACGTAATGTCTCATCAGGGGGTACGTAATGCCTCATCAGGGGGTACGTAATGCTTCATCAGGGGGTACGTAATGTCTCATCAGGGGGTACGTAATGCTTCATCAGGGGGTACGTAATGTCTCATCAGGGGGTACGTAATGTCTCATCAGGGGGTACGTAATGTCTCATCAGGGGGTACGTAATGCTTCATCAGGGGGTACGTAATGCTTCATCAGGGGGTACGTAATGCCTCATCAGGGGGTACGTAATGTCTCATCAGGGGGTACGTAATGTCTCATCAGGGGGTACGTAATGCTTCATCAGGGGGTACGTAATGCTTCATCAGGGGGTACGTAATGCCTCATCAGGGGGTACGTAATGCTTCATCAGGGGGTACGTAATGTCTCATCAGGGGGTACGTAATGTCTCATCAGGGGGTACGTAATGTCTCATCAGGGGGTACGTAATGCTTCATCAGGGGGTAAGTAATGCCTCATCAGGGGGTACGTAATGCTTCATCAGGGGGTACGTAATGTCTCATCAGGGGGTACGTAATGTCTCATCAGGGGGTACGTAATGCTTCATCAGGGGGTACGTAATGTCTCATCAGGGGGTACGTAATGCTTCATCAGGGGGTACGTAATGCCTCATCAGGGGGTACGTAATGCCTCATCAGGGGGTACGTAATGTCTCATCAGGGGGTACGTAATGTCTCATCAGGGGGTACGTAATGCCTCATCAGGGGGTACGTAATGCCTCATCAGGGGGTACGTAATGTCTCATCAGGGGGTACGTAATGCTTCATCAGGGGGTACGTAATGCCTCATCAGGGGGTACGTAATGTCTCATCAGGGGGTACGTAATGCCTCATCAGGGGGGTACGTAATGTCTCATCCGGGGGTACGTAATTCCTCATCAGGGGGTACGTAATGTCTCATCAGGGGGTACGTAATGCTTCATCAGGGGGTACGTAATGTCTCATCAGGGGGTACGTAATGTCTCATCAGGGGGTACGTAATGTCTCATCAGGGGGTACGTAATGTCTCATCCGGGGGTACGTAATTCCTCATCAGGGGGTACGTAATGTCTCATCCGGGGGTACGTAATGCCTCATCAGGGGGTACGTAATGCTTCATCAGGGGGTACGTAATGCTTCATCAGGGGTTACGTATTGCCTCATCAAGGGGTACTTGAGATTTATTTCCAGGAGTGAGATTGCCATTGTATTGATTGGTTTGAGCAGAACGCAGCTTTAGCAATTAAGGTTTGTTCAGAGATGCGTTATTTTGAGAAGATTTATCAATATAGAAATAAAGAATAAACAAATCTATTGTAATGATAAAGTAAGTTCCACCTGTGAGAACGGGCACGTAATGCCTTACACCGAGGCCCAGCAAGGCTAGGAAGCACCGGTGTTGGGCGTTATCACATCAGGCGACTTTCATCCCGCCCAAAAGGTAGGGCTAACTCTCACGAGAGAGAGAGAGAGAGAGAGAGAGAGAGAGAGAGAGAGAGAGAGAGAGAGAGAGAGAGAGAGAGAGAGAGAGAGAGAGAGAGAGAATAAGGAGGGAATAAGCTAGGGAAGAGCTTTTTTTGAGAGATGGCAGTGATGAGAGACCATTAGAAGCTGAAGAACTACAACCAACCATTTATGCTCAGGTAGGGACAAGATGGCAATGTTAAGTAACATTAGATGGTAGTGTGACTGTTAACAGAGTCAAGGTTAACCTGGCGCGGTCGACAGGAGAGGTAGATACTGAAACGTAACAAGATGGCAAACGATACGCAGAAGATATACAACAAAAAATGGATAGTGGATAGAAAAACTGAACAAGGACCATGCACAAAAAAGACTCTCCTAAATTAATGAGACAACGATGGAAAAACTTTCAGGG
Organism: Panulirus ornatus; assembly: GCF_036320965.1. NCBI lineage: Eukaryota > Metazoa > Arthropoda > Malacostraca > Decapoda > Palinuridae > Panulirus > Panulirus ornatus. The sequence continues at coordinate 44,527,359 of NC_092242.1, read as the reverse complement.
AATGAAAAAGATGGAGACAGTTGAGGGAGATGTGGGTGTTGCCCACGAATGAAGGACGTGTTGGCGAAGTCCTTGAGTGACAAGAATGTGTGGAACGGATGTGCTGGAAATATTGAGGGTGAGAGAACATGGCAGCGTGTTAGAAGGTAAGAGCTTGCATACGAGTGTGAACTGGAAGATGGGAAAATAAAGTGTCTTGAGGAGGAAGATTCATGACAAGGGTGTGAGGTGATGATTCTGGACAAGGGTGTATGGATCAATGATTCTTGGTGTGGAAGTGTGTGATGATTGAGGCTGAATGGGTCTGGATGGCGCATGAGAAGGGGTACAATTCGATGCTCTGTGATAAGTCGACACTTTGTTGTAAGCCACTGCGTGCGTGTGTTGTTCAGGGGGAGTGTGGCTGGTGAGTTAGAGAGGAGGCAGGTATACCAGGCTGCAGGTAACAGGATATAAGTAAACAAGACGAGCGAGGACGCCAGTAGCCGACCGGAAGTTCCCTGGCTGAGCACCGAGGATCGAACCCGTCACCCTAGAACCACCAGTCACCCGGGGGAAAATATCAACACTAATGCTCTGTTCATTAGCAATGAGGAGCCAGTGAGTCGTGTCAGGTGCAATGTAATTCCAGAGTACAAGAACATGTTATAAGGTAAATGATCTTCATGTGTGTCGTGACCAATAAATTCATAAACGGAGAGGGAAAGTTGCAGTGAAGAACCATATGGATTCTCGGAGGGAAAATATGATTCCCAAAACACACACACACACACACACACACACACACACACACACACACACACACACACACACACGCACACACACACACACACACGCACACACACACACACACACACACACACGCACACACACACACACACAGACACAAACACACACACAGACACACACAAACACAAACAATATCAAGAGGAAAAACTTTCTGCAGATCTCAGAATTTGTAAATATTTGAAATTCAACATAATTTGGTATTCTCTCTCTCTCTCTCTCTCTCTCTCTCTCTCTCTCTCTCTCTCTCTCTCTCTCTCTCTCTCTCTCTCTCTCTCTCTCTCTCTCTCTCTCTCTCTCCTTTTGTACATACAAAACTGCTTCATCAGAGGCGAGCTAATTGGAAAAAGACCTTAGGATTGGAAGTATGGAAGACTAAAGTAAGATGTTGCTGATGAATCTAAGATCACTGTCGAGGGTCTGTTACGTCATGACCTGCCTACAGTCTGATGGACTACTGAGGTGTGTAGGGGAATATTAGGCTTGTATGCAAACAGACAGTTCTACGTCTTCTATCTCATTCGAATAGTTATTTCCTATTAGGGGCGTTCATAGCCTAGCGGCAGCGCTCCCGCTTGTTGCACAAGGGTCCCGGGTTCGATCCTGTTGTTGGAGGTTTGTATATTCTATGAAGATGCGCGTTCATATGCACTTTGTTCATATATATATATATATATATATATATATATATATATATACATTCATCTACTTATTTGTTTCTTATACTTTGTTGCTGTCTCCCGTCTTAGCGAGTTAGCACAAGGAAACAGACGAAGGAATGGCACTCACTCTTATCCCCTTTGCCTTTGTACAATGGCACTATGCACGCATTCCGCCAATCCTCAGGCACCTCACCATGAGTCATACATACATTAAATAACCTTACCAACCAGTCAACAATACAGTCATCCCCTTTTTTAATAAATTCCACTGCAATACCATCCAAACCTGCTGCCTTGCCGGCTTTCATCTTCCGCAAAGCTTTCACTACCTCTTCTCTGTTTACCAAATCATTTTCCCTAACCCTCTCACTTTGCACACCACCTCGACCAAAACACCCTATATCTGCCACTCTATCATCAAACACATTCAACAAACCTTCAAAATACTCACTCCTTCTCCTTCTCACATCACCACTACTTGTTATCACCTCCCCATTTGCGCCCTTCACTGAAGTTCCCATTTGCTCCCTTGTCTTACGCACTTTATTTACCTCCTTCCAGAACATCTTTTTATTCTCCCTAAAATTTAATGATACTCTCTCACCCCAACTCTCATTTGCCCTTTTTTTCACCTCTTGCACCTTTCTCTTGACCTCCTGTCTCTTTCTTTTATACATCTCCCACTCAATTGCATTTTTTCCCTGCAAAAATCGTCCAAATGCCTCTCTCTTCTCTTTCACTAATACTCTTACTTCTTCATCCCACCACTGACTACCCTTTCTAATCAACCCACCTCCCACTCTTCTCATGCCACAAGCATCTTTTGCGCAATCCATCACTGATTCCCTAAATACATCCCATTCCTCCCCCACTCCCCTTACTTCCATTGTTCTCACCTTTTTCCGTTCTGTACTCAGTCTCTCCTGGTACTTCCTCACACAGGTCTCCTTCTCAAGCTCACTTACTCTCACCACCCTCTTCACCCCAACATTCACTCTTCTTTTCTGAAAACTCATACAAATCTTCACCTTAGCCTCCACAAGATAATGATCAGACATCCCTCCAGCTGATGACGGTACATGCTAGGGAGCTTCAGACGACCCTGGCTGATGTAATTACGGGAAAATTATTGTTTCCTTCAACTCGGAAAAGGAGAGAATCAAGTCATTATCCCGTGTTCCTTTGTCGCAAGGCAAAGGGGCATCGACATGCAATTTCCAGCTGGTTCTAAAGTGTTGTTTGTGGGTGAAGGCGACTTTTCCTTTGTTGCAACTATTGTTAAGGAGGAATGCAATGCTGAAGTCCATGTTATTGCCTCATGTCTTCAGGAGGAATTGAAAGAGAGAGCCAGGAACAATATTGAGATATTGACTAAAAGAGGTTTGTCATTGGTTTTTATTTTGTATTGTTGTAGCTCTGTAGCTATGAGAAAGGCTTTATATATCAGTGACGAGCATAAGATATACTGGTAATGCAGAAAATATAATGAATGAAAAAGTTTAGAACTCTATTTTACAATGTGACATTTCCAATCTCATCACAAATGGTGTGAATTTTTGCATTTTCTAGTGTTTTTTACACCAAATCCCTTAACTTTTATATAACATGTGATCATGCCACCAGACCTCTTGAAGGAATAGTCATGTAAACCAGTATTGTAAAATGATGTACTGGTAGTCTGCTTAATGTTTAAAAATCTCTTGACAGATCTTAGATTGATAAGTTATTAAACCCCTTTCACTGTGATAATCAGCTAAAGTTGATTTTAGTTTTATTACCATTAACTGTGGAAGTTTCAGTTTTCTAAATTGTTTCTTACATTTTTCATATGTATATATATGTATGTGTGTGTGTGTGTATATGTGCGTATGTATGTGTATGTGTGTGTATGTTTTTTTTTTTTTTTTTTTTATACTTTGTCGCTGTCTCCCGCGTCTGCGAGGTAGCGCAAGGAAACAGACGAAAGAAATGGCCCAACCCTCCCCATACACATGTACATACACACGTCCACACACGCAAATATACATACCTACACAGCTTTCCATGGTTTACCCCGGACGCTTCACATGCCTTGATTCAATCCACTGACAGCACGTCAACCCCTGTATACCACATCGCTCCAATTCACTCTATTCCTTGCCCTCCTTTCACCCTCCTGCATGTTCAGGCCCCGATCACACAAAATCCTTTTCACTCCATCTCTCCACCTCCAATTTGGTCTCCCTCTTCTCCTCGTTCCCTCCACCTCCGACACATATATCCTCTTGGTCAATCTTTCCTCACTCATTCTCTCCATGTGCCCAAACCATTTCAAAACACCCTCTTCTGCTCTCTCAACCACGCTCTTTTTATTTCCACACATCTCTCTTACCCTTACGTTACTTACTCGATCAAACCACCTCACACCACACATTGTCCTCAAACATCTCATTTCCAGCACATCCATCCTCCTGCGCACAACTCTATCCATAGCCCACGCCTCGCAACCATACAACATTGTTGGAACTACTATTCCTTCAAACATACCCATTTTTGCTTTCCGGGATAATGTTCTCGACTTCCACACATTCTTCAAGGCTCCCAAAATTTTCGCCCCCTCCCCCACCCTATGGTCCACTTCCGCTCCCATGGTTCCATCCGCTGACAGATCCACTCCCAGATATCTAAAACACTTCACTTCCTCCAGTTTTTCTCCATTCAAACTCACCTCCCAATTGACTTGACCCTCAACCCTACTGTACCTAATAACCTTGCTCTTATTCACATTTACTCTTAACTTTCTTCTTCCACACACTTTACCAAACTCCGTCACCAGCTTCTGCAGTTTCTCACATGAATCCGCCACCAGCGCTGTATCATCAGCGAACAACAACTGACTCACTTCCCAAGCTCTCTCATCCCCAACAGACCTCATACTTGCCCCTCTTTCCAAGACTCTTGCATTTACCTCCCTAACAACCCCATCCATAAACAAATTAAACAACCATGGAGACATCACACACCCCTGCCGCAAACCTACATTCACTGAGAACCAATCACTTTCCTCTCTTCCTACACGTACACATGCCTTACATCCTCGATAAAAACTTTTCACTGCTTCTAACAACTTGCCTCCCACACCATATATTCTTAATACCTTCCACAGAGCATCTCTATCAACTCTATCATATGCCTTCTCCAGATCCATAAATGCTACATACAAATCCATTTGCTTTTCTAAGTATTTCTCACATACATTCTTCAAAGCAAACACCTGATCCACACATCCTCTCCCACTTCTGAAACCACACTGCTCTTCCCCAATCTGATGCTCTGTACATGCCTTCACCCTCTCAATCAATACCCTCCCATATAATTTACCAGGAATACTCAACAAACTTATACCTCTGTAATTTGAGCACTCACTCTTATCCCCTTTGCCTTTGTACAATGGCACTATGCACGCATTCCGCCAATCCTCAGGCACCTCACCATGAGTCATACATACATTAAATAACCTTACCAACCAGTCAACAATACAGTCACCCCCTTTTTTAATAAATTCCACTGCAATACCATCCAAACCTGCTGCCTTGCCGGCTTTCATCTTCCGCAAAGCTTTTACTACCTCTTCTCTGTTTACCAAATCATTTTCTCTAACCCTCTCACTTTGCACACCACCTCGACCCAAACACCCTATATCTGCCACTCTGTCATCAGACACATTCAACAAACCTTCAAAATACTCATTACATCTCCTTCTCACATCACCACTACTTGTTATCACCTCCCCATTTACGCCCTTCACTGAAGTTCCCATTTGCTCCCTTGTCTTACGCACCCTATTTACCTCCTTCCAGAACATCTTTTTATTCTCCCTAAAATTTACTGATAGTCTCTCACCCCAACTCTCATTTGCCCTTTTTTTCACCTCTTGCACCTTTCTCTTGACCTCCTGTCTCTTTCTTTTATACTTCTCCCACTCAATTGCATTTTTTCCCTGCAAAAATCGTCCAAATGCCTCTCTCTTCTCTTTCACTAATACTCTTACTTCTTCATCCCACCACTCACTACCCTTTCTAAACAGCCCACCTCCCACTCTTCTCATGCCACAAGCATCTTTTGCGCAATCCATCACTGATTCCCTAAATACATCCCATTCCTCCCCCACTCCCCTTACTTCCATTGTTCTCACCTTTTTCCATTCTGTACACAGTCTCTCCTGATACTTCTTCACACAGGTCTCCTTCCCAAGCTCACTTACTCTCACCACCTTCTTCACCCCAACATTCACTCTTCTTTTCTGAAAACCCATACTAATCTTCACCTTAGCCTCCACAAGATAATGATCAGACATCCCTCCAGTTGCACCTCTCAGCACATTGACATCCAAAAGTCTCTCTTTCGCACGCCTGTCAATTAACACGTAATCCAATAACGCTCTCTGGCCATCTCTCCTACTTACATAAGTATACTTATGTATATCTCGCTTTTTAAACCAGGTATTCCCAATCATCAGTCCTTTTTCAGCACATAAATCTACAAACTCTTCACCATTTCCATTTACAACACTGAACACCCCATGCATACCAATTATTCCCTCAACTGCCACATTACTCACCTTTGCATTCAAATCACCCATCACTATAACCCGGTCTCGTGCATCAAAACCGCTAACACACTCATTTAGCTGCTCCCAAAACACTTGCCTCTCATGATCTTTCTTCTCATGCCCAGGTGCATATGCACCAATAATCACCCACCTCTCTCCATCAACTTTCAATTTTACCCATATTTGTGTGAATAAATTGTACATTTCCTTTTCCATAGCCAGAGGTTGAACCATTATGTGACGTTCAATTTTTTCATTCATTTCAAGCTAAAAGTTTGTTTTCTAAATTGTTTCTTACATTTTTCATATGTATATATATGTATGTGTGTGTGTGTGTGTGTGAGTGTGTGTGTGTGTGTGTATATATATGTATATTATCCCTGGGGATAGGGGTGAAAGAATACTTCCCACGTATTCCTCGCGTGTCGTAGAAAGCGACTAGAGGGGACGGGAGCGGGGGGCCGGAAATCCTCCCCTCCTTGTATTAACTTTCTAAAATGGGAAACAGAAGAAGGAGTCACGCGGGGAGTGCTCATCCTCCTCGAAGGCTCAGAGTGGGGTGCCTAAATGTGTGTGGATGTAACCAAGATGTGAAAAAAGGAGAGATAGGTAGTATGTTTGAGGAAAGGAACCCGGATGTTTTGGCTCTGAGTGAAACGAAGCTCAAGGGTAAAGGGGAAGAGTGGTTTGGAAATGTCTGGGGAGTGAAGTCAGGGGTTAGTGAGAGGACAAGAGCAAGGGAAGGAGTAGCAATACTCCTAAAACAGGAGTTGTGGGAGTATGTGATAGAATGTAAGAAAATAAATTCCCGATTAATATGTGTGTATGTGTATATGTATATATATATATGTATATTATCCCTGGGGATAGGGGTGAAAGAATACTTCCCACGTATTCCTCGCGTGTCGTAGAAAGCGACTAGAGGGGACGGGAGCGGGGGGCAAGAAATCCTCCCCTCCTTCTATTAACTTTCTAAAATGGGAAACAGAAGAAGGAGTCACGCGGGGAGTGCTCATCCTCCTCGAAGGCTCAGAGTGGGGTGCCTAAATGTGTGTGGATGTAACCAAGATGTGAAAAAAGGAGAGATAGGTAGTATGTTTGAGGAAAGGAACCCGGATGTTTTGGCTCTGAGTGAAACGAAGCTCAAGGGTAAAGGGGAAGAGTGGTTTGGAAATGTCTGGGGAGTGAAGTCAGGGGTTAGTGAGAGGACAAGAGCAAGGGAAGGAGTAGCAATACTCCTAAAACAGGAGTTGTGGGAGTATGTGATAGAATGTAAGAAAATAAATTCCCGATTAATATGTGTGTATGTGTATATGTATATATATATATGTATATTATCCCTGGGGATAGGGGTGAAAGAATACTTCCCACGTATTCCTCGCGTGTCGTAGAAAGCGACTAGAGGGGACGGGAGCGGGGGGCAAGAAATCCTCCCCTCCTTCTATTAACTTTCTAAAATGGGAAACAGAAGAAGGAGTCACGCGGGGAGTGCTCATCCTCCTCGAAGGCTCAGAGTGGGGTGCCTAAATGTGTGTGGATGTAACCAAGATGTGAAAAAAGGAGAGATAGGTAGTATGTTTGAGGAAAGGAACCTGGATGTTTTGGCTCTGAGTGAAACGAAGCTCAAGGGTAAAGGGGAAGAGTGGTTTGGGAATGTCTGGGGAGTAAAGTCAGGGGTTAGTGAGAGGACAAGAGCAAGGGAAGGAGTAGCAATACTCGTGAAACAGGAGTTGTGGGAGTATGTGATAGAGTGTAAGAAAGTAAATTCTCGATTAATATGGGTAAAACTGAAAGTTGATGGAGAGAGGTGGGTGATTATTGGTGCATATGCACCTGGGCATGAGAAGAAAGATCAAGAGAGGCAAGTGTTTTGGGAGCAGCTGAATGAGTGTGTTAGTGGTTTTGATGCACGAGACCGGGTTATAGTAATGGGTGATTTGAATGCAAAGATGAGTAATGTGGCAGTTGAGGGAATAATTGGTATACATGGGGTGTTCAGTGTTGTAAATGGAAATGGTGAAGAGCTTGTAGATTTATGTGCTGAAAAAGGACTGATGATTGGGAATACCTGGTTTAAAAAGCGAGATATACATAAGTATACTTATGTAAGTAGGAGAGATGGCCAAAGAGCGTTATTGGATTACGTGTTAATTGACAGGCGTGCGAAAGAGAGACTTTTGGATGTTAATGTGCTGAGAGGTGCAACTGGAGGGATGTCTGACTGATCATATATATATATATATATATATATATCTATATATATATATATATATATATATATATATATATATATATATATATATATATATATATATATATATATATATATATATATATATATATATATATATATATATATATATATATATATATATATATATTTGAGCACTCACTCTCATCCCCTTTGCCTTTGTACAATGGCACTATGCACGCATTCCGCCAGTCCTCAGGCACCTCACCATGAGTCATACATACATTAAATAACCTTACCAACCAGTCAACAATACAGTCACCCCCTTTTTTAATAAATTCCACTGCAATACCATCCAAACCTGCTGCCTTGCCGGCTTTCATCTTCCGCAAAGCTTTTACTACCTCTTCTCTGTTTACCAAATCATTTTCCCTAACCCTCTTACTTTGCACACCACCTCGACCAAAACACCCTATATCTGCCACTCTGTCATCAGACACATTCAACAAACCTTCAAAATACTCATTCCATCTCCTTCTCACATCACCACTACTTGTTATCACCTCCCCATTTACGCCCTTCACTGAAGTTCCCATTTGCTCCCTTGTCTTACGCACCCTATTTACCTCCTTCCAGAACATCTTTTTATTCTCCCTAAAATTTAATGATAGTCTCTCACCCCAACTCTCATTTGCCCTTTTTTTCACCTCTTGCACCTTTCTCTTGACCTCCTGTCTCTTTCTTTTATACTTCTCCCACTCAATTGCATTTTTTCCCTGCAAAAATCGTCCAAATGCCTCTCTCTTCTCTTTCACTAATACTCTTACTTCTTCATCCCACCACTGACTACCCTTTCTAAACAGCCCACCTCCCACTCTTCTCATGCCACAAGCATCTTTTGCGCAATCCATCACTGATTCCCTAAATACATCCCATTCCTCCCCCACTCCCCTTACTTCCATTGTTCTCACCTTTTTCCATTCTGTACACAGTCTCTCCTGGTACTTCCCCACACAGGTCTCCTTCCCAAGCTCACTTACTCTCACCACCTTCTTCACCCCAACATTCACTCCTCTTTTCTGAAAACCCATACTAATCTTCACCTTAGCCTCCACAAGATAATGATCAGACATCCCTCCAGTTGCACCTCTCAGCACATTAACATCCAAAAGTCTCTCTTTCGCACGCCTGTCAATTAACACGTAGTCCAATAACGCTCTCTGGCCATCTCTCCTACTTACATAAGTATACTTATGTATATCTCGCTTTTTAAACCAGGTATTCCCAATCATCAGTCCTTTTTCAGCACATAAATCTACAAGCTCTTCACCATTTCCATTTACAACACTGAACACCCCATGCATACCAATTATTCCCTCAACTGCCACATTACTCACCTTTGCATTCAAATCACCCATCACTATAACCCGGTCTCGTGCATCAAAACCGCTAACACACTCATTTAGCTGCTCCCAAAACACTTGCCTCTCATGATCTTTCTTCTCATGCCCAGGTGCATATGCACCAATAATCACCCACCTCTCTCCATCAACTTTCAATTTTACCCATATTTGTGTGAATAAATTGTACATTTCCTTTTCCATAGCCAGAGGTTGAACCATTATGTGACGTTCAATTTTTTCATTCATTTCAAGCTAAAAGTTTGTTTTCTAAATTGTTTCTTACATTTTTCATATGTATATATATGTATGTGTGTGTGTGTGTGAGTGTGTGTGTGTGTGTGTATATATATGTATATTATCCCTGGGGATAGGGGTGAAAGAATACTTCCCACGTATTCCTCGCGTGTCGTAGAAAGCGACTAGAGGGGACGGGAGCGGGGGGCCGGAAATCCTCCCCTCCTTGTATTAACTTTCTAAAATGGGAAACAGAAGAAGGAGTCACGCGGGGAGTGCTCATCCTCCTCGAAGGCTCAGAGTGGGGTGCCTAAATGTGTGTGGATGTAACCAAGATGTGAAAAAAGGAGAGATAGGTAGTATGTTTGAGGAAAGGAACCTGGATGTTTTGGCTCTGAGTGAAACGAAGCTCAAGGGTAAAGGGGAAGAGTGGTTTGGAAATGTCTGGGGAGTGAAGTCAGGGGTTAGTGAGAGGACAAGAGCAAGGGAAGGAGTAGCAATACTCCTAAAACAGGAGTTGTGGGAGTATGTGATAGAATGTAAGAAAATAAATTCCCGATTAATATGTGTGTATGTGTATATGTATATATATATATGTATATTATCCCTGGGGATAGGGGTGAAAGAATACTTCCCACGTATTCCTCGCGTGTCGTAGAAAGCGACTAGAGGGGACGGGAGCGGGGGGCAAGAAATCCTCCCCTCCTTCTATTAACTTTCTAAAATGGGAAACAGAAGAAGGAGTCACGCGGGGAGTGCTCATCCTCCTCGAAGGCTCAGAGTGGGGTGCCTAAATGTGTGTGGATATAACCAAGATGTGAAAAAAGGAGAGATAGGTAGTATGTTTGAGGAAAGGAACCTGGATGTTTTGGCTCTGAGTGAAACGAAGCTCAAGGGTAAAGGGGAAGAGTGGTTTGGGAATGTCTGGGGAGTAAAGTCAGGGGTTAGTGAGAGGACAAGAGCAAGGGAAGGAGTAGCAATACTCGTGAAACAGGAGTTGTGGGAGTATGTGATAGAGTGTAAGAAAGTAAATTCTCGATTAATATGGGTAAAACTGAAAGTTGATGGAGAGAGGTGGGTGATTATTGGTGCATATGCACCTGGGCATGAGAAGAAAGATCAAGAGAGGCAAGTGTTTTGGGAGCAGCTGAATGAGTGTGTTAGTGGTTTTGATGCACGAGACCGGGTTATAGTAATGGGTGATTTGAATGGAAAGGTGAGTAATGTGGCAGTTGAGGGAATAATTGGTATACATGGGGTGTTCAGTGTTGTAAATGGAAATGGTGAAGAGCTTGTAGATTTATGTGCTGAAAAAGGACTGATGATTGGGAATACCTGGTTTAAAAAGCGAGATATACATAAGTATACTTATGTAAGTAGGAGAGATGGCCAAAGAGCGTTATTGGATTACGTGTTAATTGACAGGCGTGCGAAAGAGAGACTTTTGGATGTTAATGTGCTGAGAGGTGCAACTGGAGGGATGTCTGACTGATCATATATATATATATATATATATATATATATATATATATATATATATATATATATATATATATATATATATATATATATATATATATATATATATATATATATATATATATATATATATATATATATTTGAGCACTCACTCTTATCCCCTTTGCCTTTGTACAATGGCACTATGCACGCATTCCGCCAATCCTCAGGCACCTCACCATGAGTCATACATACATTAAATAACCTTACCAACCAGTCAACAATACAGTCACCCCCTTTTTTAATAAATTCCACTGCAATACCATCCAAACCTGCTGCCTTGCCGGCTTTCATCTTCCGCAAAGCTTTTACTACCTCTTCTCTGTTTACCAAGTCATTTTCCCTAACCCTCTTACTTTGCACACCACCTCGACCAAAACACCCTATATCTGCCACTCTGTCATCAGACACATTCAACAAACCTTCAAAATACTCATTCCATCTCCTTCTCACATCACCACTACTTGTTATCACCTCCCCATTTACGCCCTTCACTGAAGTTCCCATTTGCTCCCTTGTCTTACGCACCCTATTTACCTCCTTCCAGAACATCTTTTTATTCTCCCTAAAATTTAATGATAGTCTCTCACCCCAACTCTCATTTGCCCTTTTTTTCACCTCTTGCACCTTTCTCTTGACCTCCTGTCTCTTTCTTTTATACTTCTCCCACTCAATTGCATTTTTTCCCTGCAAAAATCGTCCAAATGCCTCTCTCTTCTCTTTCACTAATACTCTTACTTCTTCATCCCACCACTGACTACCCTTTCTAAACAGCCCACCTCCCACTCTTCTCATGCCACAAGCATCTTTTGCGCAATCCATCACTGATTCCCTAAATACATCCCATTCCTCCCCCACTCCCCTTACTTCCATTGTTCTCACCTTTTTCCATTCTGTACACAGTCTCTCCTGGTACTTCCCCACACAGGTCTCCTTCCCAAGCTCACTTACTCTCACCACCTTCTTCACCCCAACATTCACTCCTCTTTTCTGAAAACCCATACTAATCTTCACCTTAGCCTCCACAAGATAATGATCAGACATCCCTCCAGTTGCACCTCTCAGCACATTAACATCCAAAAGTCTCTCTTTCGCACGCCTGTCAATTAACACGTAGTCCAATAACGCTCTCTGGCCATCTCTCCTACTTACATAAGTATACTTATGTATATCTCGCTTTTTAAACCAGGTATTCCCAATCATCAGTCCTTTTTCAGCACATAAATCTACAAGCTCTTCACCATTTCCATTTACAACACTGAACACCCCATGCATACCAATTATTCCCTCAACTGCCACATTACTCACCTTTGCATTCAAATCACCCATCACTATAACCCGGTCTCGTGCATCAAAACCGCTAACAAGAGTCCTGGAAAGAGGGGCAAGTATGAAGTCTGTTGGGGATGAGAGAGCTTGGGAAGTGAGTCAGTTGTTGTTCGCTGATGATACAGCGCTGGTGGCTGATTCATGTGAGAAACTGCAGAAGCTGGTGACTGAGTTTGGTAAAGTGTGTGGAAGAAGAAAGTTAAGAGTAAATGTGAATAAGAGCAAGGTTATTAGGTACAGTAGGGTTGAGGGTCAAGTCAATTGGGAAGTGAGTTTGAATGGAGAAAAACTGGAGGAAGTGAAGTGTTTTAGATATCTGGGAGTGGATCTGTCAGCGGATGGAACAATGGAAGCGGAAGTGGATCATAGGGTGGGGGAGGGGGCGAAAATTTTGGGAGCCTTGAAAAATGTGTGGAAGTCGAGAACATTATCTCGGAAAGCAAAAATGGGTATGTTTGAAGGAATAGTGGTTCCAACAATGTTGTATGGTTGCGAGGCGTGGGCTATGGATAGAGTTATGCGCAGGAGGATGGATGTGCTGGAAATGAGATGTTTGAGGACAATGTGTGGTGTGAGGTGGTTTGATCGAGTAAGTAACGTAAGGGTAAGAGAGATGTGTGGAAATAAAAAGAGCGTGGTTGAGAGAGCAGAAGAGGGTGTTTTGAAATGGTTTGGGCACATGGAGAGAATGAGTGAGGAAAGATTGACCAAGAGGATATATGTGTCGGAGGTGGAGGGAACGAGGAGAAGAGGGAGACCAAATTGGAGGTGGAAAGATGGAGTGAAAAAGATTTTGTGTGATCGGGGCCTGAACATGCAGGAGGGTGAAAGGAGGGCAAGGAATAGAGTGCATTGGAGCGATGTGGTATACAGGGGTTGACGTGCTGTCAGTGGATTGAATCAAGGCATGTGAAGCGTCTGGGGTAAACCATGGAAAGCTGTGTAGGTATGTATATTTGCGTGTGTGGACGTGTGTATGTACATGTGTATGGGGGGGGGGGGGTTGGGCCATTTCTTTCGTCTGTTTCCTTGCGCTACCTCTCAAACGCGGGAGACAGCGACAAAGTATAAAAAAAAAAAAGAAAATATATATATATATATATATATATATATATATATATATATATATATATATATATATATATATATATATATATATATTCATTTATTTATTTATTTATTATTTATTTATCAGATTGGGGAAGAGCAGTGTGGTTTCAGAAGTGGTAGAGGCTGTGTGGATCAGGTGTTTGCTTTGAAGAATGTATGTGAGAAATACTTAGAAAAGCAAATGGATTTGTATGTAGCATTTATGGATCTGGAGAAGGCATATGATAGAGTTGATAGAGATGCTCTGTGGAAGGTATTAAGAATATATGGTGTGGGAGGCAAGTTGTTAGAAGCAGTGAAAAGTTTTTATCGAGGATGTAAGGCATGTGTACATGTAGGAAGAGAGGAAAGTGATTGGTTCTCAGTGAATGTAGGTTTGCGGCAGGGGTGTGTGATGTCTCCATGGTTGTTTAATTTGTTTATGGATGGGGTGCTTAAGGAGGTGAAAGTAAGAGTTTTGGAAAGAGGGGCAAGTATGAAGTCTGTTGGGGATGAGAGAGCTTGGGAAGTGAGTCAGTTGTTGTTCGCTGATGATACAGCGCTGGTGGCTGATTCATGTGAGAAACTGCAGAAGCTGGTGACTGAGTTTGGTAAAGTGTGTGAAAGAAGAAAGTTAAGAGTAAATGTGAATAAGAGCAAGGTTATTAGGTACAGTAGGGTTGAGGGTCAAGTCAATTGGGAGGTGAGTTTGAATGGAGAAAAACTGGAGGAAGTGAAGTGTTTTAGATATCTGGGAGTGGATCTGGCAGCGGATGGAACCATGGAAGCGGAAGTGGATCATAGGGTAGGGGAGGGGGCGAAAATTCTGGGAGCCTTGAAGAATGTGTGGAAGTCGAGAACATTATCTCGGAAAGCAAAAATGGGTATGTTTGAAGGAATACTGGTTCCAACAATGTTGTATGGTTGCGAGGCGTGGGCTATGGATAGAGTTGTGCGCAGGAGGATGGATGTGCTGGAAATGAGATGTTTGAGGACAATGTGTGGTGTGAGGTGGTTTGATCGAGTAAGTAACGTAAGGGTAAGAGAGATGTGTGGAAATAAAAAGAGCGTGGTTGAGAGAGCAGAAGAGGGTGTTTTGAAATGGTTCGGGCACATGGAGAGAATGAGTGAGGAAAGATTGACCAAGAGGATATATGTGTCGGAGGTGGAGGGAACGAGGAGAAGAGGGAGACGAAATTGGAGGTGGAAAGATGGAGTGAAAAAGATTTTTGTGTGATCGGGGCCTGAACATGCAGGAGGGTGAAAGGAGGGCAAGGAATAGAGTGAATTGGAGCGATGTGGTATACCGGGGTTGACGTGCTGTTAGTGGATTGAATCAAGGCATGTAAAGCGTCTGGGGTAAACCATGGAAAGCTGTGTAGGTATGTATATTTGCGTGTGTGGACGTATGTATATACATGTGTATGGGGGTGGGTTTGGGCCATTTCTTTCGTCTGTTTCCTTGCGCTACCTCGCAAACGCGGGAGACAGCGACAAAAAAAAAAAAAAAAATTATTTATTTTGCTTTGTCACTGTCTCTCGCGTTAGCTAGGTAGCGCAAGGAAACGGACGAAAGAATGGCCCAACCCACTCACATACACATGCATATACATACACGTCCACACTCGCAACTATACATACTTATACATCTCAATGTATACATACCTATTCACGCACAGACATATACATATATATGCACATGGACATAATTCATACTATCTGCCTTTACTTATTCCCACCGCCACCCGCCACGCATGGAATAACAACACCCTCTCCCCTCATGTGTGCGAGGTAGCGCTGGGAAAAGACAACAAAGGCCCCATTCGCTCACCCTCAGTCTCTAGCTCTCATGTAATAATGCACCAAAACCACAGCTCCCTTTCCACCTCCAGGCCCTACGTAAGTTTCCATGGTTTAACCCAGACCCTTCACATGCCCTGGTTAAATCCATTGACAGCACGTCGACCCCGGTATACCACATAGTTTCATTTCACTCTATTAGTTGCATGCCTTTCACCCTCCTGCATGTTCAGGCCCCGATCACTCAAAATCTTTTTCACTCCATCTTTCCACCTCCAATTTGGTCTCCCATTTCCCCTCGTTCCCTCCACCTCTGACACATATATTCTCTTGGTCAATCTTTCCTCACTCATTCTTTCCATGTGACCAAACCATTTCAAAACACCCTCTTCAGCTCTCTCAACCACACTCTTTTTATTTCCACACATCTCTCTTACCCTTATATTACTTACTCGATTAAACCACCTCACACCACATATTGTCCTCAAGCATATCATTTCCAGCACATCCACCCTCCTGCGCACAACTCTATCCATAGCCCACGCCTCGCAACCATACAACATTGTTGGAACCACTATTCCTTCAAACATACGCATTTTTGCTTTCCGAGATAATGTTCTCGACTTCCAAATATTCTTCAAGGCTCCCAGGATATGGGCCCAATCCCCCACCCAATGATTCACTTCCGCTTCCATGGTTCCATCCGCTGCCAGATCCACTCCCAGATATCTAAAACACTTTACTTCCTAAAGTTTTTCTCCATTCAAACTTACCTCCCAATTGAATTGACCCTCAGCCCTACTGTACCTAATAACCTTCCTCTTATTCACATTTCCTCTTAACTTTCTTCTTTCACACACTTTACCAAACTCAGTCACCAGCTTCTCCAGTTTCTCACATAAATCAGCCACCAGCGCTGTTTCAGCGAACAACTGACTCACTTCCCATGCTCTCTCATCAACAACAGACTGCATACTTGCCCCTCTTTCCAAAACTCTTGCATGCACCTCCCTAACAACCCCATCCATAAACAAATTAAACAACCAGGGAGACATCACACACCCCTGCCGAAAGCATACATTCACTGAGAACCAATCACTTTCCTCTCTTCCTACACGTACACATGCCTTACATCCTCAATAAAAACTCTTCACTGCTTCTAACAACTTGCCTCCCACACCATATATTCTTAATTCGTTCCAAAGAGCATCTCTATCAACTCTATCATATGCCTTCTCCAGATCCATAAAAGCTACATACAAATCCATTTGCTTTTCTACTTATTTCTCACATACATTCTTCAAAGCAAACACCTGATGCACACATCCTCTACCACTTCTGAAACCACATTGCTCTTCCCCAATCTGATGCTCTGTACATGCCTTCACCCTCCCATATATTTTACCAGGAATACTCAACCTCTGTAATTTGAGCACTCACTCTTATCCCCTTTGCCTTTGTACAATGGCACTATGTAAGCATTTCGCCAATCCTCAGGCACTCCACCATGAATCATACATACATTAAATAACTTTACCAACCAGTCAACAATATAGTCACCCCCCAAACCTGCTGCCTTGCCGGCTTTCATCTTCCGCAAAGCTTTTACTACCTCTTCTGTGTGTACCAAATCATTTTCACTAACCCTCTCACTTTGCACACCACCTTTACCAAAACACCCTATATCTGCCACTCTATCATCAAACACATTCAACAAACCTTCAAAATACTCACTCCATCTCCTTCTCACATCACCACTACTTTTTATCACCTTCCATTAGCACCCTTCACTGAAGTTCCCGTTTGTTCCCTTGTCTTATGCACTTTATTTACCTCCTTCCAAAACATCTTTTTATTCTACCTAAAATCTAATGATACTCTCTCACCCCAACTCTCATTTGCCCTCTTTTTCACCTCTTGCACCTTTCTCTTGGCCTCTTGCCTCTTTCTTTTATACATCTCCGACTCATTTGCATTTTTTCCCTGCAAAAATCGTCCAAATGCCTCTCTCTTCTCTTTCACTAATAATCTTACTTCTTCATCCCACAACTCACTACCCTTTCTAATCAACCCACCTCCCACGCTTCTCATGCCACAAGCATCTTTTGTGCAAGCCATCACTGCTTCCCTAAATACATCCCATTCCTCCCCCACTCCCCTTACCTCCTTTGTTCTCACCTTTTTCCATTCTCTACTCAGTCTCTCCTGGTTCTTCCTCACACAAGTCTCCTTCTCAAGTTCACTTACTCTCACCACTCTCTTCACCCCAGCATTCTCTCTTATTTTCTGAAAACCCCTACAAATCTTCACCTTCGCCTCCACAAGATAATGATCAGACATCCCTCCGGTTGCACCTCTCAGCACATTAACATCCAAAAGTCTCTCTTTCGCGCGCCTATCAATTAACACGTAATTCAATAACGCTCTCTGGCCATCTCTCCTACTTACATACGTATACTTATGTATACCTCGCTTTTTAAACCAGGTATGCCCAATCACCAGTCCTTTTTCAGCACATAAATCTACAAGCTCTTCACCATTTCCATTTACAACACTGAACACCTCATGTATACAAATTATTCCCTCAACTGCCACATTACTCACCTTTGCATTCATATCACCCAACACTATAACCCGGTCTCGTGCATCAAAACCATTATCACACTCATTCAGCTGCTCCCGAAATATTTGCCTCTCATGATCTTTCTTCTCATGCCCAGGTGCATATGCACCAATAATCACCCATCTCTCTCCATCAAGTTTCAGTTTTACCCATATCAATCTAGAATTTACTTTCTTACACTATCACATACTCCCACAACTCCTGTTTCAGTAGTAGTGCTACTCCTTCCCTTGCTCTTGTCCTCTCACTAATCCCCGACTTTACTCCCAAGACATTCCCAAACCACTCTTCCCCTTTACCCTTGAGCTCCGTTTCACTCAGAGTCAAAACATACAAGTTCCTTTCCTCAAACATACTACCTATCTCTCCTTTTTTCTTATTTTGGTTACATCCACACACATTCAGACACCCCAATCTGAGCCTCCGAGGAGGATGAGCACTCCCTGCGCTACTCCTTCTTCTGTTTCCCCTTTTAGAAAGTCAAAATACAATATATATATATATATATATATATATATATATATATATATATATATATATATATATATATATATATATATATATATATATTTGTTTATGGATGGGGTTGTTAGGGAGGTAAACGCAAGAGTTTTGGAAAGAGGGGCAAGTATGAAGTCTGTTGTGGATGAGAGAGCTTGGGAAGTGAGTCAGTTGTTGTTCGCTGATGATACAGCGCTGGTGGCTGATTCATGTGAGAAACTGCAGAAGCTGGTGACTGAGTTTGGTAAAGTGTGTGAAAGAAGAAAGTTAAGAGTAAATGTGAATAAGAGCAAGGTTATTAGGTACAGTAGGGTAGAGGGTCAAGTCAACTGGGAGGTAAGTTTGAATGGAGAAAAACTGGAGGAAGTAAAGTGTTTTAGATATCTGGGAGTGGATCTGGCAGCGGATGGAACCATCGAAGCGGAAGTGGATCATAGGGTGGGGGAGGGGGCGAAAATCCTGGGAGACTTGAAGAATGTGTGGAAGTCGAGAACATTATCTCGGAAGGCAAAAATGGGTATGTTTGAAGGAATAGTGGTTCCAACAATGTTGTATGGTTGCGAGGCGTGGGCTATGGATAGAGTTGTGCGCAGGAGGGTGGATGTGCTGGAAATGAGATGTTTGAGGACAATGTGTGGTGTGAGGTGGTCTGATCGAGTAAGT
Organism: Panulirus ornatus; assembly: GCF_036320965.1. Lineage (NCBI taxonomy): Eukaryota > Metazoa > Arthropoda > Malacostraca > Decapoda > Palinuridae > Panulirus > Panulirus ornatus. The sequence continues at coordinate 44,507,968 of NC_092242.1, read as the reverse complement.
AACGTAAGGGTAAGAGAGATGTGTGGAAATAAAAAGAGCGTGGTTGAGAAAGCAGAAGAGGGTGTTTCATACTTGCCCCTCTTTCCAAAACTCTTGCATTTACCTCCCTAACAACCCCATCCATAAACAGATTAAACAACCATGGAGAAATCACACACCCCTGCCGCAAACCTACATTCACTGAGAACCAATCACTTTCCTCTCTTCCTACACACACACATGCCTTACATCCTCGATAAAAACTTTTCACTGCTTCTAACAACTTTCCTCCCACACCATATACTCTTAATACCTTCCACAGAGCATCTCTATCAACTCTATCATATGCCTTCTCCAGATCCATAAATGCTACATACAAATCCATTTGCTTTTCTAAGTATTTCTCACATACATTCTTCAAAGCAAACACCTGATCCACACATCCTCTACCACTTCTGAAACCACACTGCTCTTCCCCAATCTGATGCTCTGTACATGCCTTCACCCTCTCAATCAATACCCTCCAATATAATTTGCCAGGAATACTCAACAAACTTATACCTCTGTAATTTGAGCACTCACTCTTATCCCCTTTGCCTTTGTACAATGGCACTATGCACGCATTCCGCCAATCCTCAGGCACCTCACCATGAGTCATACATACATTAAATAACCTTACCAACCAGTCAACAATACAGTCACCCCCTTTTTTAATAAGTTCCAATGCAATACCATCCAAACCTGCTTCCTTGCCGGCTTTCATCTTCCGCAAAGCTTTCACTACCTCTTCTCTGTTTACCAAATCATTTTCCCTAACCCTCTCACTTTGCACACCACCTCGAACAAAACACCCTATATCTGCCACTCTATCATCAAACACATTCAACAAACCTTCGAAATACTCACTCCATCTCCGTCTCACATCACCACTACTTGTTATCACCTCCCCATTTGCGCCCTTCACTGAAGTTCCCATTTGCTCCCTTGTCTTACGCACTTTATTTACCTCCTTCCAGAACATCTTTTTATTCTCCCTAAAATTTAATAATACTCTCTCACCCCAACTCCCATTTGCCCTTTTTTTCACCTCTTGCACCTTTCTCTTGACCTCCTGTCTCTTTCTTTTATACATCTCCCACTCAATTGCATTTTTTCCCTGCAAAAATCGTCCAAATGCCTCTCTCTTCTCTTTCACTAATACTCTTACTTCTTCATCCCACCACTCAATACCCTTTCTAATCAACCCACCTCCCACTCTTCTCATGCCACAAGCATCTTTTGCGTAATCCATCACTGATTCCCTGAATACATCCCATTCCTCCCCCACTCCCCTTACTTCTATTGTTCTCACCTTTTTCCGTTCTGTACTCAGTCTCCCCTGGTACTTCCTCACACAAGTCTCCTTCCCAAGCTCACTACTCTCACCACCCTCTTCACCCCAACATTCACTCTTCTTTTCTGAAAACCCATACAAATCTTCACCTTAGCCTCCACAAGATAATGATCAGACATCCCTCCAGTTGCACCTCTCAGCACATTAGCATCCAAAAGTCTCTCTTTCGCACGCCTGTCAATTAACACGTAATCAAATAACGCTCTCTGGCCATCTCTCCTACTTACATAAGTATACTTATGTATATCTCGCTTTTTAAACCAGGTATTCCCAATCATCAGTCCTTTTTCAGCACATAAATCTACAAGCTCTTCACCATTTCCATTTACAACTCTGAACACCCCATGTATACCAATTATTCCCTCAACTGCCACATTACTCACCTTTGCATTCAAATCACCCATCACTATAACCCGGTCTCGTGCATCAAAACCGGTAACACACTCATTCAGCTGCTCCCAAAACACTTGCCTCTCATGATCTTTCTTCTCATGCCCAGGTGCATATGCACCAATAATCACCCAACTCTCTCCATCAACTTTCAGTTTTACCCATATTAATCGAGAATTTACTTTCTTACATTCTATCACATACTCCCACAACTCCTGTTTCAGGAGTATTGCTACTCCTTCCCTTGCTCTTGTCTTCTCACTAATCCCTGACTTTACTCCCCAGACATTCCCAAACCACTCTTCCCCTTTACCCTTGAGCTTCGTTTCACTCATAGCCAAAACATCCAGGTTCCTTTCCTCAAACATACTACCTATCTCTCCTTTTTTCACATATATATATATATATATTTATATATATATATATATATACATATATATATATATATATATATATATATATATATATATATATATATATATATATATATATATATATATATATATATATATATATATATATATATATATATATATATATATATATATATATATATATATATAAGTTATTATATTTTTCATATCGTCATATAGGTTTTGTCTTGCTCCCGAAATTCAATTCCACCTGAGATACTCACTACAGGCCGACGTGTAGAGCATCAAATATTTATTTGTTTTTTTCAGAATCGAGTTCAATGAGCCTATCGTCGTAGATGAAAAAGGTATTCGACTCGTTGTTGTGACATTTTGATTCAACTCTCGTAAGAGACACAACTCATGTATTCATTACCCGTTTACAGGTGCAGCTGGAGAAGGCAAGGGATGAACTGTCTATACAGAACTTCACCCTTAAGTCCAAGTTGTCAGACGTCACCGCTAAGATCAACGATCCTGCTGCCACTTATCAAGTAAATAGAGACTCTTTGAACCTCAAAGAAAACAGTGTAATCCAAAATGGGAAGACGGAAAGCGTTCAGCTGAAGGATGCAGACGACCCAGACGTTGTAAAAGTACTCAGAAAAGCGACGTATAAAGTTACAAATGACTCTCTAAAGCTCAGACAAATGTGCACTGAGTTCAACAACAAGGAAGAAGAATATAAGAAGCGAATCACAGACTTAGAAACTGAAATGAAGAACCTCCAGAACGAGAGCACCAGGCAACATGACCGGGCCATCCGGGAGATGGAAAACCGACTGGAGATGACCTCGCAAAGGCTGGAGGCAGCGGAGAGATACCTGACCGCTAAGGAGGAGGAGTACAGTATGCTCAAGCTGGACTTTGATACTCTTAATGAAGAGAACAAAAGGTTGAAGGAAAACCTCAATGACCTCATATTAAAAAAAAAGGTAAGGGTATATATATATATATATATATATATATATATATATATATATATATATATATATATATATATATATATATATATATATATATATATATATATATATATATATATATATATATATATGTATATATATATATATATATATATATATATATATATATATATATATATATATATATATATATATATTGAGGGTCAAGTCAATTGGGAGGTGAGTTTGAATGGAGAAAAACTGGAGGAAGTGAAGTGTTTTAGATATCTGGGAGTGGATCTGGCAGCGGATGGAACCATGGAAGCGGAAGTGGATCATAGGGTGGGGGAGGGGGCAAAAATTCTGGGGGCCTTGAAGAATGTGTGGAAGTCGAGAACATTATCTCGGAAAGCAAAAATGGGTATGTTTGAAGGAATAGTGGTTCCAACAATGTTGTATGGTTGCGAGGCGTGGGCTATGGATAGAGTTGTGCGCAGGAGGATGGATTTGCTGGAAATGAGATGTTTGAGGACAATGTGTGGTGTGAGGTGGTTTGATCGAGTGAGTAACGTAAGGGTAAGAGAGATGTGTGGAAATAAAAAGAGCGTGGTTGAGAGAGCAGAAGAGGGTGTTTTGAAGTGGTTTGGGCACATGGAGAGAATGAGTGAGGAAAGATTGACCAAGAGGATATATGTGTCGGAGGTGGAGGGAACGAGGAGAAGAGGGAGACCAAATTGGAGGTGGAAAGATGGAGTGAAAAAGATTTTGTGTGATCGGGGCCTGAACATGCACGAGGGTGAAAGGAGGGCAAGGAATAGAGTGAATTGGAGCGATGTGGTATACCGGGGTTGACGTGCTGTCAGTGGATTGAATCAAGGCATGTGAAGCGTCTGGGGTAAACCATGGAAAGCTGTGTAGGTATGTATATTTGCGTGTGTGGACGTATGTATATACATGTGTATGGGGGGGATTTGGGCCATTTCTTTCGTCTGTTTCCTTGCGCTACCTCGCAAACGCGGGAGACAGCGACAAAGTATAATGAAAAAAAATAAATATATATATATATATATATATATATATATATATATATATATATATATATATATATATATATATATATACACATACATATGTACATATATATATATACAGGCAGCAGGTTTGGATGGTATTGCAGTGGAATTTATGAAACAAGGGGGTGACTGTACTATTGACTGGTTGGTAATGTTATTTAATGTATGTATGACTCATGGTGAGGTGCCTGAGGATTGGCGGAATGCGTGCATAGTGCCATTGTACAAAGTCAAAAGGGATAAGAGTGAGTGCTCAAATTACAGAGGTATAAGTTTGTTGAGTATTCCTGGTAAATTAAATGGGAGGGTATTGACTGAGAGGGTGAAGGCATGTACAGAGCATCAGATTGGGGAAGAGCAGTGTGGTTTCAGAAGTGGTAGAGGATGTGTGGGTCAGGTGTTTGCTTTGAAGAATGTATGTGAGAAATACTTAGAAAAGCAAATGGATTTGTATGTAGCATTTATGGATCTGGAGAAGGCATATGATAGAGTTGATAGAGATGCTCTGTGGAAGGTATTAAGAATATATGGTGTGTGAAGCAAGTTGTTAGAAGCAGTGAAAAGTTTTTATCGAGGATGTAAGGCAAGTGTACGTGTAGGAAGAGAGGTGAGTGATTGGTTCTCAGTGAATGTAGGTTTGCGGCAGGGGTGTGTGATGTCTCCATGGTTGTTTAATTTGTTTATGGATGGGGATGTTAGGGAGGTGAATGCAAGAGTTTTGGAAAGAGGGGCAAGTATGAAGTCTGTTGTGGATGAGAGAGCTTGGGAAGTGAGTCAGTTGTTGTTCGCTGATGATACAACGCTGGTGGCTGATTCATGTGAGAAACTGCAGAAGCTGGTGACTGAGTTTGGTAAAGTGTGTGAAAGAAGAAAGTTAAGAGTAAATGTGAATAAGAGCAAGGTAATTAGGTACAGTAGGGTTGAGGGTCAAGTCAATTGGGAGGTAAGTTTGAATGGAGAAAAACTGGAGGAATTAAAGTGTTTCAGATACTTGGAAGTGGATCTGGCAGCGGATGGAACCATGGAAGCGGAAGTGGATCATAGGGTGGGGGAGGGGGCGAAAATTCTGGTAGCCTTGAAGAATGTGTGGAAGTCGAGAACATTATCTCGGAAAGCAAAAATGGGTATGTTTGAAGGAATAGTGGTTCCAACAATGTTGTATGGTTGCGAGGCGTGGGCTATGGATAGAGTTGTGCGCAGGAGGATGGATGTGCTGGAAATGAGATGTTTGAGGACAATGTGTGCTGTGAGTTGGTTTGATCGAGTAAGTAACGTAAGGGTAAGAGAGATGTGTGGAAATAAAAAGAGCGTGGTTGAGAGAGCAGAAGAGGGTGTTTTGAAATGGTTTGGTCGCATGGAGAGAATGAGTGAGGAAAGATTGACCAAGAGGATATATGTGTCGGAGGTGGAGGGAACGAGGATAAGTGGGAGACCAAATTGGAGGTGGAAAGATGGAGTGAAAAAGATTTTGTGTGATCGGGGCCTGAACATGCAGGAGGGTGAAAGGAGGGCAAGGAATAGAGTGAATTGGATCGATGTGGTATACCGGGGTTGATGTGCTGTCAGTGGATTGAATCAGGGCATGTGAAACGTCTGGGGTAAACCCTGGAAAGCTGTGTAGGTATGTATATTTGCGTGTGTGGACGTATGTATATACATGTGTATGGGGGGGGTTGGGCCATTTCTTTCGTCTGTTTCCTTGCGCTACCTCGCAAACGCGGGAGACAGCGACAAAGTATAATAAAAAAAAAATATATATATATATATATATATATATATATATATATATATATATATATATATATATATATATATATATATATATATAGGGCAAATGAGAGTTGGGGTGAGAGAGTATCATTAAATTTTAGGGAAAATAAAAAGATGTTCTGGAAGGAGGTAAATAAAGTGCGTAAGACAAGGGAGCAAATGGGAACTTCAGTGAAGGGTGCAAATGGGGAGGTGATAACAAGTAGTGGTGATGTGAGAAGGAGATGGAGTGAGTATTTTGAAGGTTTGTTGCATGTGTTTGATGATAGAGTGGCAGATATAAGGTGTTTTAGTCGAGGTGGTGTTCAAAGTTAGAGGGTTAGGGAAAATGATTTGGTAAACAGAGAAGAGGTAGTAAAAGCTTTGCGGAAGATGAAAGCCGGCAAAGCAGCAGGTTTCAATGGTATCGCAGTGGAATTTATTAAAAAAGGGGGTGACTGTATTGTTGACTGGTTGGTAAGGTTATTTAATGTATGTATGACTCATGGTGAGGTGCCTGAGGATTGGCGGAATGCGTGCATAGTGCCATTGTACAAAGGCAAAGGGGATAAGAGTGAGTGCTCAAATTACAGAGGTATAAGTTTGTTGAGTATTCCTGGGAAATTAGATCGGATGGTATTGATTGAGAGGGTGAAGGCATGTACAGAGCATCAGATTGGGGAAGAGCAGTGCGCTTTCAGAAGTGGTAGAGGATGTGTGGATCAGGTGTTTGTTTTGAAGAATGTATGTGAGAAATACTTAGAAAAGCAAATGGATTTGTATGTAGCATTTATGGATCTGGAGAAGGCATATGATAGAGTTGATAGAGATGCTCTGTGGAAGGTGTTAAGAATATATGGTGTGGGAGGCAAGTTGTTAGAAGCAGTGAAAAGTTTTTATCGCGGATGTAGGGCATGTGTACGTGTAGGAAGAGAGCCAAGTGATTGGTTCTCAGTGAATGTAGGTTTGCGGCAGGGGTGTGTGATGTCTCCATGGTTGTTTAATTTGTTTATGGATAGGGTTGTTAGGGAGGTGGATGCAAGAGTTTTGGAAAGAGGGGCAAGTATGAAGTCTGTTGGGGTTGAGAGAGCTTGGGAAGTGAGTCAGTTGTTGTTCGCTGATGATACAGCGCTGGTGGCTGATTCATGTGAGAAACTGCAGAAGCTGGTGAATGAGTTTGGTAAAGTATGTGAAAGAAGAAAGTTAAGAGTAAATGTGAATAAGAGCAAGGTTATTAGGTAGAGTAGGGTTGAGGGTCAAGTCAATTGGGAGTTGAGTTTGAATGGAGAAAAACTGGATGAAGTGAAGTGTTTTAGATATCTGGGAGTGGATCTGGCAGCGGATGGAACCATGGAAGCGGAAGTGGACCATAGGGTGGGGTAGGGGGCGAAAATTCTGGGAGCCTTGAAGAATGTGTGGAAGTCGAGAACATTATCTCGGAAAGCAAAAATGGGTATGTTTGAAGGAATAGTGCGTCTGGTGTAAACCATGGAAAGCTGTGTAGGTGTGTATATTTGCGTGTGTGGACGTATGTATATACATGTGTATGGGGGTGGGTTGGGCCATTTCTTTCATCTCTTTCCTTGCGCTACCTCGCAAACGCCGGAGACAGCGACAAAGCAGAAAAAAAAAAAAAAAAAAAAATATATATATATATATATATATATATATATATATATATATATATATATATATATATATATATATATATATATATATATATATATATATATATATATATATATATATATATATGTCTCCCGCGTTTGCGAGGTAGTGCAAGGAAACAGACGAAAGAAATGGCCAAACCCACCCTCATACGCAATGTATATACGTACACGTCCACACACGCAAATATACATACTTATACATCTCAATGTACACATATATATACACACACAGACACAAACATATATACCAATGCACAAAATTCACACTGTCTGCCTTTATTCATTTCCATCGCCACCTCGCCACACATGGAATACCATCCCCCTCCCCCCTCATGTGTGCGAGGTAGCACTAGGAAGAGACAACAAAGGCCCCATTCGTTCACACTCAATCTCTATCTGTCATGCAATAATGCCCGAAACCACAGCTCCCTTTCCACATCCAGGCCCCACACAATTTTCCATGGTTTACCCCAGACGCTTCACATGCCCTGATTCAATCCACTGACAGCACGTCAACCCCGGTATACCACATCGATCCAATTCACTCTATTCCTTGCCCTCATTTCACCCTCCTGCATGTTCAAGCCCCGATCACACTAAATCTTTTTCACTCCATCTTTCCACCTCCAATTTGGTCTCCCACTTCTCCTCGTTACGTCCATCTCCGACACATATATCCTCTTGGTCAATCTTTCCTCACTCATTCTCTCCATGTGCCCAAACCAATTCAAAACACCCTCTTCTGCTCTCTCAACCATGCTCTTTTTATTTCCACATATCTCTCTTACCCTTACATTACTTACTCGATCAAACCACCTCACACCACACATTGTCCTCAAACATCTCATTTCCAGCACATCCACCCTTCTGCGCACAACCCTATCCATAGCCCACGCCTCGCAACCATACAACATTGTTGGAAGCACTATTCCTTCAAACATACCCATTGTAGCTTTCCGAGATAATGTTCTCGACTTCCACACGCTCTTCAAGGCTCCCAGGATTTTGCCCCCCTCCCACACCCTATGATACACTTCCGTTTCCATGGTTCCATCCGCTGCCAGATACACTCCAAAATATCTAAAACAAATTACTTCATCCAGTTTTTCTCCATTCAAACTTACCTCCCAATTGACTTGACCCTCAACCATAGTGTACCTAATAACCTTGCTCTTATTCACATTTACTCTGAACTTTCTTCTTTCACACACTTTACCAAACTCAGTCACCAGCTTCTGCAGTTTCTCATATGAATCAGCCACCAGCGCTGTATCAGCAGCGAACAACAACTGACTCACTTCCCAAGCTCTCTCATCCACAACAGACTTCATACTTGCCCCTCTTTCCAAAACTCTTGCATTCACCTCCCTAACAACCCCATCCATAAACAAATTAAACAACCATGGAGACATCACACACCCCTGCCGCAAACCTACATTCACTGAGGACCAATCACTTTCCTCTCTTCCTACACGTACACATGCCTTGCATCCTCGATAAAAACTTTTCACTGCTTCTAACGACTTGACTCCCACACCATATATTCTTAATACCTTCCAGAGCATCTCTATCAACTCTATCATATGCCTTCTCCAGATCCATAAATGCTACATACAAATCCATTTGCTTTTCTAAGTATTTCTCACATACATTCTTCAAAGCAAACACCTGATCCACACATCCTCTACCACTTCTGAAAGCACACTCCTCTTCCCCAATCTGATTCTCTGTACATGCCTTCACCCTCTCAATCAATACCCTCCCATGTAATTTACCAGGAATACTCAACAAACCTATACCTCTGTAATTTGAGCACTCACTCTTATCCCCTTTGCCTTTGTACAATGTCACTATGCACGCATTCCGCCAATCCTCAGGCATCTCACCATAAGTCATATATACATTAAATAACCTTACCAAATAGACAACAATACAGTCACCCCCTTTTTTAATAAATTCCACTACAATACCATCCAAACCTGCTGCCTTGCCAGCTTTCATCTTCGGCAAAGGTTTTACTACCTCTTCTCTGTTTACCAAATCATTTTCCCTAACCCTCTCACTTTGCACACCACCTCGACCAAAACACCCTATATCTGCCACTCTATCATCAAACAGATTCAACATACCTTCAAAATACTCACTCCATCTCCTTCTCACATCACATCACATTACATTAGAAAAGAAGGGTGAGTGTTGGGGTGAAGAGGGTGGTGAGAGTAAATGAGCTTGGGAAGGAGATTTGTGTGAGGAAGTACCAGGAGAGACTGAGTACAGAATGGAAAAAGGTGAGAACAATGGAAGTAAGGGGAGTGGGGGAGGAATGGATGTATTTAGGGAATCAGTGATGGATTGCGCAAAAGATGCTTGTGGGATGAGAAGAGTGGGAGGTGGGTTGATTAGAAAGGGTCGTGAGTGGTGGGATGAAGAATTAAGATTATTATTGAAACAGAAGGGAGAGGCATTTGGACGATTTTTGCTGGATAAAAATGCAATTGAGTAGGAGATGTATGAAAGAAAGAGACAGGAGGTCAAGAGGAAGGTGCAAGAGGTGAAAAAGAGCGCAAATGAGAGTTGGGGTGAGAGAGTATCATTAGATTTTAGAGAATAAAAAGATGATCTGGAAGGAGGTAAATAAAGTGCGTAAGACAAGGCACCAAATGGGAACTTCAGTGAAGGGCGCAAATGGGGAGGTGATAACAAGTAGTGGTGATGTGAGATACATATACATATATATATATATATATATATATACATATATATATATATATATATATATATATATATATATATATATATATATATATATATATATATATATATATATATATATATATATATAAATATATATATATATATATATATATATATATATATATATATATATATATATATATATATATATATATATATATATATATTTATCAAAAGGGGGTGACTGTATTGTTGACTGGTTGGTAAGGTTATTTAATGTATGTATGACTCATGGTGAGGTGCCTGAGGATTGGCGGAATGCGTGCATAGTGCCATTGTACAAAGGCAAAGGGGATAAGAGTGAGTGCTCAAATTACAGAGGTATAAGTTTGTTGAGTATTCCTTGTAAATTACATGGGAGGGTATTGATTGAGAGGGTGAAGGCATGTACAGAGCATCAGATTGGGGAAGGCAGTGTGGTTTCAGAAGTGGTAGAGGATGTGTGGATCAGGTGTTTGCTTTGAAGAATGTATGTGAGAAATACTTAGAAAAGCAAATGGATTTGTATGTAGCATTTATGGATCTGGAGAAGGTATATGATAGAGATGGTAGAGATGCTCTTTGGAAGGTATTAAGAATATATGGTGTGGGAGGCAAGTTGTTAGAAGCAGTGAAAAGTTTTTATCGAGGATGTAAGGCATGTGTACGTGTAGGACGAGAGGAAAGTGATTGGTTCTCAGTGAATGTAGGTTTGCGGCAGGGGTGTGTGATGTCTCCATGGTTCTTTAATTTGTTTATGGATGGGGTTGTTAGGAAGGTGAATGCAAGAGTTTTGGAAAGAGGGTCAAGTGTGAAGTCTGTTGGGGATGAGAGAGCTTGGTAAGTGAGTCAGTTGTTGTTCGCTGATGATACAGCGCTGGTGGCTGATTGATGTGAGAAACTGCAGAAGCTGGTGACTGAGTTTGGTAAAGTGTGTGAAACAAGAAAGTTAAGAGTAAATGTGAATAAGAGCAAGGTTATTAGGTACAGTAGGGTTGAGGGTCAAGTCTATTGGGAGGTGAGTTTGAATGGAGAAAAACTGGAGGAAGTGAAGTGTTTTAGATATCTGGGAGTGGATCTGGCAGCGGATGGAACCATGGAAGCGGAAGTGGATCATAGGGTGGGGGAGGGGGCGAAAATCCTGGGAGCCTTGAAGAATGTGTGGAAGTCGAGAACATTATCTCGGAAACCAAAAATGGGTATGTTTAAAGGAATAGTGCTCCCAACAATGTTGTATGGTTGCGTGGCGTGGGCTATGGATAGAGTTGTGCGCAGGAGGATGGATGTGCTGGAAATGAGGTGTTTGAGGACAATATGTGGTGTGAGGTGGTTTGATCGAGTAAGTAACGTAAGGGTAAGAGAGATGTGTGGAAATAAAAAGAGCGTGGTTGAGAGAGCAGAAGAGGGTGTTTTGAAATGGTTTGGGCACATGGAGAGAATGAGTGAGGAAAGATTGACCAAAGGATATATGTGTCGGAGGTGGAGGGAACGAGGAAATGAGGGAGACCAATTTGGAGGTGGAAAGATGGACTGAAAAAGATTTTGTGTGATCGGGGCCTGAACATGCAGGTGGGTGAAAGGAGGGCAAGGAATAGAGTGAATTGGAGCGATGTGGTATACCGGGGTTGATGTGCTGTCAGTGGATTGAATCAGGGCATGTGAAGCGTCTGGGGTAAACCATGGAAAGCTGTGTAGGTATGTATATTTGCGTGTGTGGACGTATGTATATACATGTGTATGGGGGTGGGTTGGGCCATTTCTTTCGTCGGTTTCCTTGCGCTACCTCGCAAACGCGGGAGACCGCGACAAAGCAAAAAAAAAAAAAAAAAAAAATATATATATATATATATATATATATATATATATATATATATATATATATATATATATATATATATATATATATATATATATATATATATATATATATATATATATATATTCCCTGGGGATAGGGGAGAAAGAATGCTTCCCACGTATTCCCTGCGTGTCGTAAAAGACGACTAAAAGGGAAGGGAGCGGGGGCTGGAAATCCTCCCCTCTCAGTTTTTTTTTAGTTTTCCAAAAGATGGAACAGAGAAGGGGGCCAGGTGAGGATGTTCCCTCAAAGGTCCAGTCCTCTGTTCTTAACGCTACCTTGCTCACGCGGGAAAACGCGAATAGTATGAAAAAAAAAAAATATATATATGTATATATATATATATATATATATATATATATATATATACATATATATATAATATATATATATATATATATATATATATATATATATATATATATATATATATATATATATATATATGTATATATATATATATATATATATATATATATATATATATATATATATATATATATATATATATATATATATATATATATATATATATATATATATATATATATATATATATATATATATATATATATATATATATATATATATATATATATGTATATATATATATATATATATATATATATATATATATATATATATATATATATATATATATATATACATATATATATATATATATATATATATATGTATATATATATATATATATATATATATATATATATATATATATATATATATATATATATATATATATATATATATATATATATATATATATATATATATATATATATATATATACATATACATATATATACATATATATATATATATATATATATATATATATATATATATATATATATATATATATATATATATATATATATATATATATATATATATATATATATATATATATATATATATATATATATATATATATATATATATATATATATATGTATATATATATATATATATATATATATATATAGGGTTGAGGGTCAAGTCAATTGGGAGGTAAGTTTGAATGGAGAAAAACTGGAGGAAGTAAAGTGTTTTAGATATCTGTGAGTGGATCTGGCAGCGGATGGAACCATGGAAGCGGAAGTGGATCATAGGGTGGGGGAGGGGGCGAAAATCCTGGAGCCTTGAAGAATGTGTGGAAGTGGAGAACATTATCTCGGAAACCAAAAATGGGTATGTTTGAAGGAATAGTGGTTCTAACAATGTTGTATTGTTGCGAGGCGTGGGCTATGGATAGAGTTGTGCGCAGGAGGATGGATGTGCTGGAAATGAGATGTTTGAGGACAATGTGTGGTGTGAGGTGGTTATATCGAGTAAGTAACGTAAGGGTAAGAGAGGTGTGTGGAAATAAAAAGAGCGTGGTTGAGAGAGCAGAAGAGGGTGTTTTGAAATGGTTTGGGCACATGGAGAGAATGAGTGAGGAAAGATTGACCAAGAGGATATATGTGTCGGAGGTGGAGGGAACGAGGAGAAGTGGGAGACCAAATTGGAGGTGGAAAGATGGAGTGAAAAAGATTTAGTGTGATCGGGGCCTGAACATGCAGGAGGGTGAAAGGAGGGTAAGGAATAGAGTGAATTGGATCGATGTGGTATACCGGGGTTGACATGCTGTCAGTGGAATGAATCAGGGCATGTGAAGCGTCTGGGGTAAACCATGGAAAACTGTGTAGATAGGTATATTTGCGTGTGTGGACGTATGTATATACGTGTATGGGGGTGGGTTGGGCCATTTCTTTCGTCTGTTTCCTTGCGCTACCTTGCAAACGCGGGAGACAGCGGAAAAAAGAAGAATATATATATATATATATATATATATATATATATATATATATATATATATATATATATATATATATATATATATAATATATATATTTATATTTATTTATTCATTTTGCTTTGTCGCGGTCTCCCGCGTTAGCGAGGTAGCACAAGGAAACTGACGAAAGAATGGCCCAACTCACCCACATACACATGTATGTATATACATGTCCACACATGCAAATATACATACCTATACATCTCAACGTATACATATACACACAGACAAATACATATATACACATGTACATAATTCATACTGTCTGCCTTTATTCATTCCCATCGCCACCTCGCCACACATGAAATAAAAACCCCCTTCCCCCCTAATTTGTGCGACTTAGCGCTAGGATGACAATAAAGGCCCCATTCGTTCACACTTAGTCTCTAGCTGTTATGAAATAATGCACCGAAACCACAGCTCCCTTTGAACAGCTAGGCCCCACAGACCTTTCCACGGTTTACCCTAGATGCTTCACATGCCCTGGTTCAACCCATTGACAGCACGAAGACCCCGGTATACCACATCGTTCCAATTCACTCTATTCCTTACACGCCTTTCACCCTCTTGCATGTTCAGGTCCCGATCACTCAAAATCTTTTTCACTTCAACTTTCCACCTTCAATTTTAGTCTCCCACTTTCCCTCGTTCCTTCCACCTCTGACACATATATCCTCTTGGTGAATCTTTCCTGTCTCATTCTCTCCATGTGACCAAACCATTTCAAAACACCCTCTTCTGCTCTCTCAACCACACTCTTTTTATCACCACACACCTCTCTTACCCAATTATTACCTACTCAATCAAACCACCTCACACCACATATTGTCCCCAAACATCTCATTTCCAGTACATCCACCCTCCTGCGCACAACTCTATCCATAGCCCACGCCTCGCAACCATATAACATTGTTGGAACCACAATTCCTTCAAATATACCCATTTCTGCTTTTCGAGATAATGTTCTCGACTTCCACACATTCTTCAACGCTCCCAGAATTCTCACCCCCTCCCCCACCCTATTATTCACCTCCGCTTCTATGGTTCCATCCGCTGCCAAATCCACTCCCAGATATCTAAAACACTTCTCTTCCTCCAGTTTTTCTCCATTCAAACTTACCTCCCAATTGACTTGACCCTCAACCCTACTGTACCTAATAACCTTGCTCTTATTCACATTTACTTTCAACTTTCTTCTTTCACACACTTTACCAAGCTCAGTCACCAGCTTCTGCAGTTTCTCACATGAATCAGCCACCAGCGCTGTATCATCAGCAAACAACAACTGACTCACTTCGGAAGCTCTTTCATCCACAACAGAGTGCACACTTGCCCCTCTTTCCAAAACTCTTGCATTCACCTCCCTAACAACCCCATCCATAAACAAATTAAACAACCATGGAGACATCACACACCCCTGCCGCAAACCTACATTCACTGAGAACCAATCACTTTCCTCTCTTCCTACACGTACACATGCCTTACATCCTCGATAAAAAATTTTCACTGCATCTAACAACTTGCCTCCCACACCATATATTCTTAATACCTTCCACAGAGCATCTCTATCAACTCTATCACATGCCTTCTCCAGATCCATAAATGCTATATACAAATCCATTTGCTTTTCTAAGTGTTTCTCACATACATTCTTCAAAGCAATATATATATATATATATATATATATATATATATATATATATATATATATATATATTTTTTTTTTTTTTTTTTTTTTTTTATACTTTGTCGCTGTCTCCCGCGTTTGCGAGGTAGCGCAAGGAAACAGACGAAAGAAATGGCCCAACCCCCCCCCCCCCATACACATGTACATACACACGTCCACACACGCAAATATACATACCTACACAGCTTTCCATGGTTTACCCCAGACGCTTCACATGCCTTGATTCAATCCACTGACAGCACGTCAACCCCTGTATACCACATGACTCCAATTCACTCTATTCCTTGCCCTCCTTTCACCCTCCTGCATGTTCAGGCCCCGATCACACAAAATCTTTTTCACTCCATCTTTCCACCTCCAATTTGGTCTCCCTCTTCTCCTCGTTCCCTCCACCTCCGACACATATATCCTCTTGGTCAATCTCTCCTCACTCATTCTCTCCATGTGCCCAAACCATTTCAAAACACCCTCTTCTGCTCTCTCAACCACGCTCTTTTTATTTCCACACATCTCTCTTACCCTTACGTTACTTACTCGATCAAACCACCTCACACCACACATTGTCCTCAAACATCTCATTTCCAGCACATCCATCCTCCTGCGCACATCTCTATCCATAGCCCACGCCTCGCAACCATACAACATTGTTGGAACCACTATTCCTCAAACATACCCATTTTTGCTTTCCGAGATAATGTTCTCGACTTCCACACATTTTTCAAGGCTCCCAAAATTTTCGCCCCCTCCCCCACCCTATGATCCACTTCCGCTTCCATGGTTCCATCCGCTGACAGATCCACTCCCAGATATCTAAAACACTTCACTTCCTCCAGTTTTTCTCCATTCAAACTCACCTCCCAATTGACTTGACCCTCACCCCTACTGTACCTAATAACCTTGCTCTTATTCACATTTACTCTCAACTTTCTTCTTCCACACACTTTACCAAATATATAAATATATATATATATATATATATATATATATATATATATATATATATATATATATATATATATATATATATATAATATATATATATATATATATATATATATATATATATATATATATATATATATATATATATATATATATATATATATATATATATATATATATATATATATATATATATATATATATATATATATATATATATATATATATATATATATATATATATATATATATATATATATGCGTGGGAAGTATTCTTTCACCCCTATGTGGATGTAACCAAGATATGAAAAAAGGAGAGATAGGTAGTATGTTTGAGGAAAGGAACCTGGATGTTTTGGCTCTGATTGAAACGAAGCTCAAGGGTAAAGGGGAAGAGTGGTTTGGGAAGGTCTTGGGAGTAAAGTCAGGGGTTAGTGGAAGACAAGATCAAGGGGAAGGTAGTAGCAAATTACTCCTGAAACCAGGAGTTGTGGAGTATTTGATAGAATGTAAGAAGTAAATTCTCGATTAATATGGGTATTTATAATTTTTTATATTTTATAATATTTGTTTAATATTTTTTAATTTTTGTTATTTTTTTTATTTTTTATAATAATTTTTTTTAATTTTAAATTTATATTATTAATTATTAAAAAATAATTTTTTTATAATTATTAATTTTTATTTATATAAATAATTTTTTTTAATATATTTATTTTAATTAAAAAATTATTTAATAATGTTTAATTTTTTATTTTATTTTTATTTATTATTATTAATATTTAATTTTTAATTTAATAATTTTTAATAAAATTATTATTTTTATAAATTTAATATGTTAAATTATATTAATTTATAATTTTTAATAATTTTTTTATAATAAATAAATTTTTTTTATATTTATTTATTTATGTAATTCTTTATTTTTTATATTTTAATTTTATTTTATTTTTTATTTATATTTAATAAATAATATTTATTATTTTTTTTTATAATTTATTATTTCAATATTTAATTAATTTTTTTTGTATTTATTATTTTATTTTTTTTTAATTTTTATATTTTTTTTTTTTTTTTTATTTTATATTTTTTATAAATTATATTAAATAATTAATTATTAAAATTATTTTTTTTAAATTTAATTTTTTTTTAATTAATTTAATTTTTTTATTATATATATTTTTTTTAATTTAATTTTTTTTTTTTTATATATGTTATAATGTATTTATATTAATTTTTAATATTTTTGTTTAATTATTATTTAAATTTTTTTTTTTTAATAATTATATTTTATTTTTTTTATATTTAATTTTTATTTTATAGATAATATTTAATTTTATTTTATATTTTTTTTCTTTTTTTTAATTTTTTATATTTTAATTTATTAATTATTTTTTTTTTCATTATTTTTTTTTATTTTTTTTTTTATTTATTTATTTTATATTTATAATTTTTATTTTATAATTTAATTTTTTAATTTTTTAAATAAATAATTTTAATTTTATTAATTATTAATTTTTATTATTATTTTTTATTTTTTTATATTTTTTTTTTAATATTTAATTTTTTAATAAGTATAATTAATAGTATTTTTTTATAATAAATTATTTTTATATATATATTTTTTTTTTATTTATTTAATTAAATAATATGAATTTTAATATATTTTATTTTTTATATTTATATTGTTTTTTTTTATATTATTTAATTTTTAATATTTAATATTTAATTATAATTTATATTATTTTATTTTATTAATAATTATTTAATATTTTAAATTTTTTTATTTTATTTTAAAATTTAATTATACCCCCTTAATTTTTTTTATTATATTTTATTTTTATTATTTTTTTTTTATTTTTATTTATTAATTTCTTTATTAATTTTAATTTATTAAAAATAATATATTTTTAATTTTATATTATTTTTTTTTTTTTTTATTTATATAAATATAATTAATTTAATTATTTTTTAAGTATTAATTTTTTATTTTTTTTTATTATTATATTTTTTATTTTAAATTATTAAATTTTAATAATATTTTTATTTTTTGGTTATATGTTAATAATTTTTTTTTTTAATTTATATTTTAAATTAATATAAAATATTTATTTATATATTATTTAATCTTAATTATAATAATTTAATTTATTAATTATTTTTTAATTTTAATTTTATTATATTTTTATTATTATTATATAATTATTAATTAAAAATTAATAATTTTTTTTTTTTTTAATTTTTATTATATTTTTAATTTAATTTTTTTTTTTTAATTTTATTATGTTAATTAATTTATTTTTTAATTTTTTTTATATATATAAAATATTTTTTTTTTTATATTTTATTTTAAATTAATTTTTTTTTTTATATTATTAATTTTATTATTTTTTTTTTTATTTTTTTATATAATTTTAATATATTTATTAATTTAAAAATATAATATTTATTTTTTTTATTTATTTTTTTTTTTTTTAATTTAATTATTTAATATTTTTTAAATTTTTAAAACTGAAAATTGCTGGAGGAGATGGGTGATTATGGTGCATATGCCCTGGGCATGAGAAGAAAGATCATGAGAGGCAAGTGTTTTGGGAGCAGCTGAATGAGTGTGTTAGTGGTTTTGATGCACGAGACCGGGTTATAGTGATGGGTAATTTGAATGCAAAGGTGAGTAATTGGCAGTTGAGGGAATAATTGGTTATACATGGGGTGTTCAGTGTTGTAAATGGAAATGGTGAAGAGCTTGTAGATTTATGTGCTGAAAAAGGACTGATGATTGGGAAAACTGGTTTAAAAAGCGAGATATACATAAGTTATACTTATGTAAGTAGGAGAGATGGCCAGAGAGCGTTATTGGATTACGTGTTAATTGACAGGCGTGCGAAAGAGAGACTTTTGGATGTTAATGTGCTGAGAGGTGCAACTGAAGGGATGTCTGATCATTATCTTGTGGAGGCTAAGGTGAAGATTTGTATGGGTTTTCAGAAAAGAAGAGTGAATGTTGGGATGAAGAGGGTGGTGAGAGTAAGTGAGCTTAGGAAGGAGACCTGTGTGAGGAAGTACCAGGAGAGAACAATGGAAGTAAGGGGAGTGGGGGAGGAATGGGATGTATTTAGGGAATCAGTGATGGATTGCGCAAAAGATGCTTGTGGCATGAGAAGAGTGGGAGATGGGTTGATTAGAAAGGGTAGTAAGTGGTGGGATGAAGAAGTAAGAGTATTAGTGAAAGAGAAGAGAGAGGCATTTGGACGATTTTTGCAGGGAAAAAATGAAATTGAGTGGGAGATGTATAAAAGAAAGAGACAGGAGGTCAAGAGAAAGGTGCAAGAGGTGAAAAAAAGGGCAAATGAGAGTTGGGGTGAGAGAGTATCATTAAATTTTAGGGAGAATAAAAAGATGTTCTGGAAGGAGGTAAATAAAGTGCGTAAGACAAGGGAGCAAATGCGAACTTCAGTGAAGGGCGCAAATGGGGAGGTGATAACAAGTAGTGGTGATGTGAGAAGGAGATGGAGTGAGTATTTTGAAGGTTTGTTGAATGTGTTTGATGATAGAGTGGCAGATATAGGGTGTTTTGGTCGAGGTTGTGTGCAAAGTGAGAGGGTTAGGGAAAATGATTTGGTAAACAGAGAAGAGGTAGTAAAAGCTTTGCGGAAGATGAAAGCCGGCAAGGCAGCAGGTTTGGATGGTATTGCAGTGGAATTTATTAAAAAAGGGGGTGACTGTATTGTTGACTGGTTGGTAAGGTTATTTAATGTATGTATGACTCATGGTGAGGTGCCTGAGGATTGGCGGAATGCGTGCATAGTACCATTGTACAAAGGCAAAGGGGATAAGAGTGAGTGCTCAAATTATAGAGGTATAAGTTTGTTGAGTATTCCTGGTAAATTATATGGGAGGGTATTGATTGAGAGGGTGAAGGCATGTACAGAGCGTCAGATTGGGGAAGAGCGGTGTGTTTTCAGAAGTGGTAGAGGATGTGTGGATCAGGTGTTTGCTTTGAAGAATGTATGTGAGAAATACTTAGAAAAGCAAATGGATTTGTATGTAGCATTTATGGATCTGGAGAAGGCATATAATAGAGTTGACAGAGATGCTCTGTGGAAGGTATTAAGAATATATCGTGTGGGAGGCAAGTTGTTAGAAGCAGTGAAAAGTTTTTATCGAGGATGTAAGGCATGTGTACGTGTAAGCAGAGAGGAAAGTGATTGGTTCTCAGTGAATGTAGGTTTGCGGCAGGGGTGTGTGATGTCTCCATGGTTGTTTAATTTTTTATGGATGGGGTTGTTAGGGAGGTAAATGCAAGAGTTTTGGAAAGAGGGGCAAGTATGAAGTCTGTTGGGGATGAGAGAGCTTGGGAAGTGAGTCAGTTGTTGTTCGCTGATGATACAGCGCTGGTGGCTGATTCTTGTGAGAAACTGCAGAAGCTGGTGACTGAGTTTGGTAAAGTGTGTGAAAGAAGAAAGTTAAGAGTAAATGTGAATAAGAGCAAGGTTATTAGGTACAGTAGGGTTGAGGGTCAAGTCATTTGGGAGGTGAGTTTGAATGGAGAAAAACTGGAGGAAGTGAAGTGTTTTAGATATCTGGGAGTGGATCTGGCAGCGGATGGAACCATGGAAGCGGAAGTGGATCATAGGGTGGGGGAGGGGGCGAAAATTCTGGGAGCATTGAAGAATGTGTGGAAGTCGAGAACATTATCTCGGAAAGCAAAAATGGGTATGTTTGAAGGAATAGTGGTTCCAACAATGTTTTATGGTTGCGAGGCGTGGGCTATGGATAGAGTGGTGCGCAGGAGGATGGATGTGCTGGAAATGAGATGTTTGAGGACAATGTTTGGTGTGAGGTGGTTTGATCGAGTAAGTAACGTAAGGTTAAGAGAGATGTGTGGAAATAAAAAGAGCGTGGTTGAGAGAGCAGAAGAGGGTGTTTTGAAATGGTTTGGGCACATGGAGAGAATGAGTGAGGAAAGATTGACCAAGAGGATATATGTGTCGGAGGTGGAGGGAACGAGGAGAAGAGGGAGACCAAATTGGAGGTGGAAAGATGGACTGAAGAAGATTTTGTGTGATCGGGGCCTGAACATGCACGAGGGTTAAAGGGGGGCAAGGAATAGAGTGAATTGGAGCGATATGGTATACCGGGGTTGACGTGCTGTCAGTGGATTGAATCAGGGCATATGAAGCGTCTGGGGTAAACCATGGAAAGCTGTGTAGGTATGTATATTTGCGTGTGTGGACGTATGTATATACATGTGTATGGGGGTGGGTTCGGCCATTTCTTTCGTCTGTTTCCTTGCGCTACCTCGGAAACGCGGGAGACAGCGACCAAGCAAAAAGAAAATATATATATATATATATATATATATATATATATATATATATATATATATATATATATATATATATATATATATATATATATATATATATATATATATATATATATATATATATATATATTTTTTTTTATTTTGCTTTGTCGCTGTCTCCCTCGTTTGCGAGGTAGCGGAAGGAAACAGACGAAAGAAATGGCCCAACCCACCCCCATACACAATGTATATACATACACGTCCACACACGCAAATATACACACCTATACATATCAATGTACACATATATATACACACAGACACATTCACAATTCACACTGTCTGCCACAGACACAATTCACACTGTCTGCCTTTATTCATTCCCATCGCCACCTCGCCACGCATGGAATACCATCCCCCTCCCCCCTCATGCGTGCGAGGTAGCACTAGGAAAAGACAACAAAGGCCCCATTCGTTCACACTCACTCTCTAGCTGTCATGCAATAATGCCCGAAACCACAGCTCCTGTTCCACATCCAGGCCCCACACAACTTTCCATGGTTTACCCCAGACGCTTCACATGCCCCGGTACACCACATCTATCCAATTCACTCTATTCCTTGCCCTCCTTTCACCCTCCTGCATGTTCAGGCCCCGATCACACAAAATCTTTTTCACTCCATCTTTCAACCTCCAATTTGGTCTCCCACTTCTCCTCGTTCCCTCCACCTCCGACACATATATCCTCTTGGTCAATCTTTCCTCACTCATTCTCTCCATGTGCCCAAACCATTTCAAAACACCCTCTTCTGCTCTCTCAACCACGCTCTTTTTATTTCTACACATCTCTCTTACCCTTACATTACTTACTCGATCAAACCACCTCACACCACACATTGTCCTCAAACATCTCCTTTCCAGCACATCCACCCTCCTGCGCACAACTCTATCCATAGCCCACGCCTCGCACCCATACAACATTGTTGGAACCACTATTCCTTCAAACATACCCATTTTTGTTTTCCGAGATAATGTTCTCGACTTCCACACATTCTTCAAGGCTCCCAGGATTTTCGCTCCCTCCCCCACCCTATGATTCACTTCTTCTTCCATGGTTCCATCCGCTGCCAGATCCACTCTCAGATATCTAAAACATATATATATATATATATATATATATATATATATATATATATATATATATATATATATATATATATATATATATACACTTACGTTATTTACCTCCTTCCAAAATATGCTTTTATTTTCCCTAAAATTTAATGATACTCTCTCACCCAAACTTTCATTTACCTATTTTTCACCTCTTTCACCTTTCTCTTGACCTTCTGCCAATTTCTTTTATACACCCTCTTGTCCTTTGCAATACTTCCCTGAAAAGCCGTCCAAATGGCTCTCCCTTCTCTTTCACAAACAGCCTTACTTCTGTATCCCATCACTCACTACCTTTTCTAAAATGCCCATTTCCCTTCTTTCTCATGCCATATGCATCTTTTGAGCAAGCTATCATTGCTTCCCTTAATACATCCCATTCCGATCCCACTTCTCTAACGTCATCTGCTCTCACATTTTGCCCTTCTACACTCAAAATCTCCTGGTACTTACTTACATAAGTCTCCTTTCCAAGGTCACTTACTCTCACCACTCTCTTCTCTCCAACATTCTCTCTTCTTTTCCGAAAACCTCAACAAATCATTACCTTCGCCTCCAAAAGATAGTGATCAGACATCTCCCCAGCTGCCCCTCTCAGAACATTTACATTCAAAAGTCTCTCTTTTACACGTATATCAAATAACACGTTATCTAATAACGCCCTTTGACCATCTCTCCTACTCACATATGTATACTTATGTATATCTCTCTTTATAAACCAGGTATTCCCAATCACCAATCCTTTTTCAGCACACAAATCCACAAGCTCTGCTACCTATTACTCACCTTCGCATTCAGATCACTCATCACTATAACCCGGTCTCGTGCATCAAAGCTGCTAACACACTCACTCATCTGCTCCCAAAACACTTGGCTCTCATGATCTTTCTAATCATGACCAGGTGCATAGGCACCAATAAGCACCCATCTCTCTTCATCCACTTTCAGTTTTAACCACATTAATCTAGAATTTACCTTTTTACACTCTATCACATACTCCCACAACTCCTGCTTCAGAAGTGCTACTCCTTCCCTTGCTCCTCTCCTTTCACCAGCCCCTGACTTTACTCCCAAGAGATTCCCAAACCACTCTTCCCCTTTACCCTCGAGCTTCGTTTCCCTTCAGAGCCAAAATATTTACGTTCTTCTCCCCAAACATACTACCTGTCTCTCTTTTCTTCTCATTTTGGTTCCATCCACACACATTCAGGCGCCCCAATCTGAGCCTTCGAGGAGGATTAGTACTCCCTGCTTGGCTCCTGTTTCCCCTTTTAGAAATTTAAATGTAAGTAAAGTGAGGGGTCCATCCCCCCTGCTCCCGCCCCCTTAAGTTGCCTTCTACGACACGCGGGGAATACTTGGGTGAGGAATGGGACGCATTTAGGTAAGCAGTGATAACCCTGCGCAAAACACTCTTGTGGAATGAGAAAGGTGGGAGGTGGGCAGATTAGAAAGGGTAGTGAGTGTTAGACTGAAGAAGCAAAGTTGTTAGTGAAAGTGAAAAGAGAGGCATTTAGACGATACTTGCAAGGAAGGAGTGCAAATAATTGGGTGACGTATATAAGAAAGCGGCAGGTCAAGAGAAAGGTGCAAGGGTACAAAAAGAAGGCAAATGAGAGTTGGGGTGGGAGAGTATCATTAAACTTTAGGGAGAATAAAAAGATGCTTTGGAAGGAGGTAAATAACGTGCGTAAGACAAGAGATCAAATGGGAACATCGGTGAAGGAGGCAAGTGGGGAATGAATAACAGGTAGTGATGAAGTGAGGAGATGGTGTGAGTATTTGAAGGCTTGTTGAATGTGTTTGATGGTAGAGTGGCAGATGTAGGGTCTTTTGGTCGGGGTGTTGTGCGAAGTGAGAGGGTTATTTGCTGATAGAATGGTAGACGTAAGGTGTTTTGGTCGGGGTGGTGTGCGAGGTGAGAGGGTCAGGGAGAATGGTTTCCTTAAGAGAGAAGCGGTAGTGAAAGCTTTGCGGAACATGAAATCCGGCAAAGCGGCGGGTTTAGATGATATTGCATTGGAATTTATTGATAAAGGGGGCGACTGTGATCTTGATTGGTTGTTAAGGATATTCAATGTATGTATGGATCTTGGTGAAGTGCCTGAATATTGGCAGAATGCAAGCATTATGCCACTAAACAAAGGCAAAGGGGATAAAGGTGAGTATTCAAACTACATAGGTATAAGTTTGTTGAGAATTTCTAGGAAATTATATGGGAGGGAATTGATTGAGAGGGTGAAGGCATGTACAGAGCATCAGACTGGGGAAGAACAGCGTGTTTTCAGAAGTCGTAGATGATATGTGACTTAGATGTTTGATTTGAAGAATGTGTGAGAAATACTTAGAAAAACAGGTGGATTTGTATGCAGCAATTATGGATCTGGGGAAGGCATATGATAGATTTGATAGAGATGCTTTGTGGAAGGACTTAAGAGTATATGGTGTGGAAGGTAAGTTGCTAGAAGAATTGAAAA
Source organism: Panulirus ornatus (assembly GCF_036320965.1). NCBI lineage: Eukaryota > Metazoa > Arthropoda > Malacostraca > Decapoda > Palinuridae > Panulirus > Panulirus ornatus. The sequence continues at coordinate 44,482,360 of NC_092242.1, read as the reverse complement.
GTTTTTATTAAGGATGTAAGGTATGTGTACGAGTCGGAAGAGAAAAAGCATTGCTACCCCTTGCTTCAGCAAGGTAGTGCCAGGAAAACAGACCAAAAGTGCCACATTCATTCACGCTTAGTCTCTAGCTGTCATGTGTAATGCACTGAAACCACAGCTCCCTATCCACATTCAGGCCCCATAGTCTCATGGTTTACCCCAGACGTTTCACATGCCCTGGTTCAGTTCATTGACAGCACGTCGACCCCAGTATACCACATTATTCCAATTCACTCTATTTCTTGCACACCTCTCACCCTCCTGTATGTTCATGCCCGATTACTCAAAATCTTTTTCACTCCCTCCTTCCCGCTTCTACTTGTTCCCTGAACTTCTGACACATGATCTTTGTCAATTTTTCCTCACTTATTCTTTCCATATGCCCAAACCATTCCAGCACACCCTCTTCTGCTCTCTCAACCAACCCTGTTTATTTCCACACATCTCTCTTACCCTTACATTACTTACTCGATCAAACCACCTCACACAATGTGCTGTCATTAAACATTTCATTTCCAGCACATCCACCCTTCTCCATACAACCCTATCTATAGCCTATGTCTCGCAACCTTATATCATTGTTAGAACTACTATTCCTTCAAACATACCCATTCTTGTTTTCCGAGATGACGTTCTTTCCTTCCACACATTCTCCATTGCTCCTAGAACCTTCGCCCCATCCCCCACCCTGTGACTCACTTCCACTCCCATGGTTCCATTTTCTGCTAACTCCACTCCCAGGTATCTAAAATGGTTCACTTCCTCCAATTTTTCTCTACTCAAACTTACATCTCTATTACCCTGTCCCTCAACACTACTGAAGCTAATAACCTTGCTCTTATTCACATTTACTCTCAACTTTCTCCTTTCACGCACTTTTCCAAACTCAGTTACCAACCTCTGCAGTTTCTCACTCAAATCAGCCACTAGAGCTGTATCATCGGCGAAGAACAACTGACTTACTTTGCAGGCCCTCTCATTCCCAACAGTCTGCATACTAACCCCTTTCTCCAAAATTCTTCGAACTACCACCCTAATCACCTCATCCCTAGACAAATTTAACAACCATGGGGAAACCACAAACCCCTGCCGCACACCGACATTGACACAGAACCAATCACTTTCCTCCCTTCTTATTCGTATACATGCCTTACATCCTTGGTAGAAACTCTTAAGACCTTCCACAAAGCATCTCTTTCAACCCTATGAAATGATTTCAGATCCATAAATGCTTCATACAAATCCATCTGTTTTTCTAAGTATTTCTCACACACCTTCTTCAGAGCAAACACCTGATCCACACATCTTCTACCGCTTCTGAAATCACACTTCTCTTCCCAAATCTCATAGTCTGTACATCCCTTTACCCTCTCAATCAATACCCTCCCAAATAACTTTCAAGGAATATAAAACAAACTTATGCTTCTGTAGTGTGAATATTCACCTTTATCTCCAAAAATAAATAAATATATATCGAGGATGTAAGGCATATGTACGTGTAGGAAGAGAGGAAAGTGATTGGTTCTCAGTGAATGTAGGTTTGCGGCAGGGGTGTGTGATGTCTCCATGGTTGTTTAATTTGTTTATGGATGGGGTTGTTAGGGAGGTGAATGCAAGAGTTTTGGAAAGAGGGTCAAGTATGAAGTCTGTTGGGGATGAGAGAGCTTGGGAAGTGAGTCATTTGTTGTTCGCTGATGATACAGCGCTGGTGGCTGAATCATGTGAGAAACTGCAGAAGCTGGTGACTGAGTTTGGTAAAGTGTGTGAAAGAAGAAATTTAAGAGTAAATGTGAATAAGAGCAAGGTTATTAGGTAAAGTAGGGTTGAGGGTCAAGTCAATTGGGAGGTGAGTTTGAATGGAGAAAAACTGGAGGAAGTAAAGTGTTTTAGATATCTGGGAGTGGATCTGGCAGCGGATGGAACCATGGAAGCGGAAGTGGATCATAGGATGGGGGAGGGGGCGAAAATTCTGGGAGCCTTGAAGAATGTGTGGAAGTCGAGAACATTATCTCGGAAAGCATAAATGAGTATGTTTGAAGGAATAGTGGTTCCAACAATGTTGTATGGTTGCGAGGCGTGGGCTATGGATAGAGTGGTGCGCAGGAGGATGGATGTGCTGGAAATGAGAAGTTTGAGGACAATGTGTGGTGTGAGGTGGTTTGATCGAGTAAGTAACGTAAGGGTAAGAGAGATGTGTGGAAATAAAAAGAGCGTGGTTGAGAGAGCAGAAGAGGGTGTTTTGAAATGGTTTGGGCACATGGAGAGAATGAGTGAGGAAAGATTGACCAAGAGGATATATGTGTCGGAGGTGGAGGGAACGAGGAGAAGAGGGAGACCAAATTGGAGGTGGAAAGATGGAGTGAAAAAGATTTTGTGTGATCGGGGCCTGAACATGCAGGAGGGTGAAAGGAGGGCAAGGAATAGAGTGAATTGGAGCGATGTGGTATACCGGGGTTGACGTGCTGTCAGTGGATTGAATCAGTGCATGTGAAGCGTCTGGGGTAAACCATGGAAAGCTGTGTAGGTATGTATATTTGCGTGTGTGGACATATGTATATACATGTGTATGGGGGTGGGTTGGGCCATTTCTTTCGTCTGTTTCCTTGCGCTACATCGCAAACGCGGGAGACAGCGACAAAGTATAATAAAAAGAAAATAATATATATATATATATATATATATATATATATATATATATATATATATATATTTATTTTTTTCTTTATTATTTTGGTTGTCGCTGTCTCCCGCATTAGCGAGGTAGCGCAAGGAAACAGACGAAAGAATGGCCCAACCCAAACACATACACATGTATATACATACACATCCACACACACAAATATACATACCTATTCATCTCAATGTATACATATATATATACACACGCAGACATATTCATATATACACATGTACGTAGTTCATAGTGTCTGACTATATTCATTCCTATCGCCACCTCGCAACACATGGAATAACAACCCCCTCCCCCATGACGTCTGCCAGGTAGCGCTAGGAAAAGAAAACAAAGGCCCAATTCGTTCACACTCAGTCTCTAGCTGTCATGTAATAATGCACCGAAACCACAGCTCCCTTTCCACATCCAGGGCCCACAGAACGTTCCATGGTTTACCCCAGACGCTTCACATGCCCTGGTTCAATCCACTGACAGCATGTCGACCCCGGTATACCACATCGTTCCAATTCACTCTATTCCTTGCACGCCTTTCACCCTCCTGCATGTTCAGGCCCCGATCACTCAAAATCTTTTTCACTTCATCTTTCCACCTCTAATTTGGTCTCGCACTTCTCCTCGTTACCTCCACCTCTGGCACATATATCATCTTGGTCAATCTTTCCTCACTCATTCTCTCATTGTGACCAAACCATTTCAAAACACCCTCTTCTGCTCTCTCAACCACACTCCTTTTATATTTCCATACATATCTCTTACCCTTACATTACTTACTCGATCAAACCACCTCACACCAACGATTGTCCTCAAACATCTCATTTCCAGCACATCCACCCTCCTGCGCACAACTCTATCAATAGCAAACGCCTCGCAACCATACAACATTGTTGGAACCACTATTCCTTCAACATACCCATTTTTGCTTTCCAAGATAATGTTCTCGACTTCCAAACATTCTTCAAGGCTCCCAGGATTTTCGCCCCCTCCCACACCTTATGATTCACTTCCGCTTCCATGTTTCCATTCGCTGCTAGATCCACTCACAGATATCTAAAACACTTTCTTCCTCCAGTTTTTCTCCATTCAAACTTACCTCCCAATTGTCTTGACCTTCAACCCTACTGTACCTAATAACCTTGCTCTTATTCACATTTACTCTTAGCTTTCTTCTTTCACACACTTTACCAAACTCAGTCACCAGCTTCTGCAGTTTCTTACATTAATCAGCCACCAGCGCTGTATCATCAGGGAACAACAACTGACTCACTTCGCAAGCTCACTCATCCACAACAGACTGCATACTTGCCCCACATTCCAAAGCTCTTTCATTCACCTCCCTAACAACCCCATCCATAAACAAATTAAACAACCATGGAGACATCACACACCCCTGCCGAAAACCTACATTTACTGAGAACCAATCACTTTCCTCTCTTCCTACACGTACACATGCCTTACATCCTCGATAAAAACTTTTCACTGCTTCTAACAACTTGCCTCCCACCCCATATATTCTTAATACCTTCCACAGAGCATCTCTATCAACTCTATCATATGCCTTTTCCAGATCCATAAATGCTACATACGAATCCATCCTCTACAACTTCTGAAACCACGCTTATCTTCCCCAATCTGATGCTGTGTACATGCCTTCACTCTCTCAATCAACATCCTCCCATGTAATTTTCCAGGAATACTCAACAAACTTATACCTCTGTAATTTGAGCACTCGCTCTTATCCCCTTTGCCTTTTTACAATGGCACTATGCAAGCATTCCGCCAATCCTCAGGCACCTCAACATGAATCATACATACATTAAATAACCTTACCAACCAGTCAACAATACAGTCACCACCTTTTTAAATAAATTCCACTACAATACCATCCAAACCTGCTGCCTTGCCGGCTTTCATCTTCCGCAAAGCTTTTACTACCTCTTCTCTGTTTACCAAATCACTTTCCCTAACCCTCTTACTTTGCACACCACCTCGACCAAGACATCTTATATCTGCCACTCTATCATCAAACACATTCAACAAACCTTCAAAATACTCACTCCATCTCCTTCTCACATCACCACTACATGTTATCACGTCCCCATTAGCCCCCTTCACTGAAGTTCCCATTTCATCCCTCGTCTTACGCACTTTATTTACCTTATTACAAAACATCTTTTTATTCTCCCTAAAATTTAATGATACTCTCTCACCCCAACTCTCATTTGCCACCTTTTTCACCTCTTGCACCTTTCTCTTGACCTCCTGCCTCTTTCTTTTATACTTCTCCCACTCATTTGCATTTTTCCCTGCAAAAATCGTTCAAATGCCTCTCTCTTCTCTTTCGCTAATTATCTTACTTCTTCATTCCACTGCTCACTACCCTTTCTAATCAACCCACCTCCCACGCTTCTCATGCCAGAAGCATCTTTTACGCAAGCCATCACTGCTTCCCTAAATACATCCCATTCCTCCCCCACTCCCCTTACGTCCTTTGTACTCACCTTTTTCCATTCTGTACTCAGTCTCTCCTGGTACTTCCTCACACAAGTCTCCTTCCGAAGCTCACTTACTCTCACCACTCTCCTCACCCCAACATTCTCTCTTCTTATCTGAAAACCCCTACAAATCTTCACCTTCGCCTCCACAAGATAATGATCAGACATCCCTCCAGTTGCACCTCTCAGCACATTAACATCCAAAAGTCTGTCTTTCGCGCGCCTATCAATTAACACGTAATCCAGTAACGCTCCCTGGCCATCTCTCCTACTTACATACGTATACTTATGTATATCTCGCTTTTTAAACCAGATATTCCCAATCACCAGTCCTATTTCAGCACATAAATCTACAAGCTCTTCACCATTTCCATTCACAGCACTGAACACACCATGTATACCAATTATTCCCTCAATTGCTACATTACTCACCTTTCCATTCAAATCACCCATCACTATAACCAAGTCTTGTGCATCAAAACCAATAACAAACTCATTAAGCTCCTCCCAAAACACTTGCCTCTCATGATCTTTCTCCTCATGCCCAGGTGCATATGCACCAATAATCACCCATCTCTCTCCATCAACTTTCAGTTTTACCCATATCAATCTAGAATTTACTTTCTTAAACTCTATCTTATACTCCCACAAATCCTGTTTCAGGAGTAGTGCTACTCCTTCCCTTGCTCTAGTCCTCTCACTAACCCCTGACTTTACTCCCAAGACATTCCCAAACCACTCTTCTCCTTTACCCTTGAGCTTCGTTTCACTCAGAGCCGAAAGATCCATGCTCCTTTCCTCAAACATACTACGTATCTCTCATTTTTTCTCATCTTGGTTACATCCACACACATTTGTACACCCCAATCTGAGTCTTCGAGGAGGATGAGCACTCCCGGCGTGACTCCTTCTTCTGCTTACCCTTTTAGAACGTTAAAATACTAGGAGGGGAGGGTTTTTGGCCCCCCGCTCCCGTCCCCTTTAGTCGCCTTCTACGACACGTAAGGAATGCATGGGAAGTATGCTTTCACCCCTATCCCCAGTGATAATATACATATATATATATATATATATATATATATATATATATATATATATATATATATATATATATATATATATATATATATATATATATATATATATATATATATATATATATATATATATATATATATATATATAAATATATATATATATGTACATAATTCATTATTTTCTTTTTATTTTTTATTATACTTTGTCGCTGTCTCCCGCGTTTGCGAGGTAGCGCAAGGAAACAGACGAAAGAAATGGGCCCACCCCCCCCCCCATACACATGTATATACATACGTCCACACACGCAAATATACATACCTACACAGCTTTCCATGGTTTACCCCAGACGCTTCACATGCCTTGATTCAATCCACTGACAGCACGTCAACCCCGGTATACCACATCGCTCCAATGCACTCTATTCCTTGCCCTCCTTTCACCCTCCTGCATGTTCAGACCCCGATCACACAAAATCTTTTTCACTTCATCTTCCCACCTCCAATTTGGTCTCCCTCTTCTCCTCGTTCCCTCCACCTCCGACACATATATCCTCTTAGTCAATCTTTCCTCACTCATTCTCTCCATGTGCCCAAACCACTTCAAAACACCCTCTTCTGCTCTCTCAACCACGCTCTTTTTATTTCCACACATCTCTCTTACCCTTACGTTACTCACTCGATCAAACCACCTCACACCACACATTGTCCTCAAACATTTCATTTCCAGCACATCCATCCTCCTGCGCACAACTCTATCTATAGCCAACGCCTCGCAACCATACAACATTGTTGGAAACACTATTCCTTCAAACATACCCATTTTTGCTTTCCGAGATAATGTTCTCGACTTCCACACATTCTTCAAGGCCCCCAGAATTTTCGCCCCCTCCCCCACCCTATGATCCACTTCCGCTTCCATGGTTCCATCCGCTACCAGATCCACTCCCAGATATCTAAAACACTTCACTTCCTCCAGTTTTTCTCCATTCAAACTTACCTCCCAATTGACTTGACCCTTAACCCTACTGTACCTAATAACCTTGCTCTTATTCACATTTACTCTTAACTTTCTTCTTCCACACACTTTACCAAACTCAGTCACCAGCTTCTGCAGTTTCTCACATGAATCAGCTACCAGCGCTGTATCATCAGCGAACAACAACTGACTCACTTCCCAAGCTCTCTCATCCACAACAGACTTCATACTTGCCCCTCTTTCCAAAACTCTTGCATTTACCTCCCTAACAACCCCATCCATAAACAAATTAAACAACCATGGAGACATCACACACCCCTGCCGCAAACCTACATTCACTGAGAACCAATCACTTTCCTCTCTTCCTACACGTACACATGCCTTACATCCTCGATAAAAACTTTTCACTGCTTCTAACAACTTGCCTCCCACACCATATATTCTTAATACCTTCCACAGAGCATCTCTATCAACTCTATCATATGCCTTCTCCAGATCCATAAATGCTACATACAAATCCATTTGCTTTTCTAAGTATATCTCACATACAATCTTCAAAGCAAACACCTGATCCACACATCCTCAACCACTTCTGAAACCACACTGCTCTTCCCCAATCTGAAGCTCTGTACATGCCTTCACCCTCTCAATCAATACCCTCCCATATAATTTACCAGGAATACTCAACAAACTTATACCTCTGTAATTTGAGCACTCACTCTTATCCCCTTTGCCTTTGTACAATGGCACTATGCACGCATTCCGCCAATCCTCAGGCACCTCACCATGAGTCATACATACATTAAATAACCTTACCAACCAGTCAATAATACAGTCACCCCCTTTTTTCATAAATTCCACTGCAATACCATCCAAACCTGCTGCCTTGCCGGCTTTCATCTTCCGCAAAGCTTTCACTACCTCTTCTCTGTTTACCAAATCATTTTCCCTAACCCTCTCACTTTGCACACCACCTCGACCGAAACACCCTATATCTGCCACTCTATCATCAAACACATTCAACAAACCTTCAAAATACTCACTCCATCTCCTTCTCACATCACCACTACTTGTTATCATCTCCCCATTTGCGCCCTTCACTGAAGTTCCCATTTGCTCCCTTGTCTTACGCACTTTATTTACCTCCTTCCAGAACATCTTTTTATTCTCCCTAAAATTTAATGATACTCTCTCACCCCAACTCTCATTTGCCCTTTTTTTCACCTCTTGCACCTTTCTCTTGACCTCCTGTCTCTTTCTTTTATACATCTCCCACTCAATTTCATTTTTTCCCTGCAAAAATCGTCCAAATGCCTCTCTCTTCTCTTTCACTAATACTCTTACTTCTTCATCCCACCATTCACTACCCTTTCTAATCTACCCACCTCCCACTCTTCTCATGCCACAAGCATCTTTTGCGCAATCCATCACTGATTCCCTAAATACATCCCATTCCTCCCCCATCCCCTTACTTCCATTGTTCTCACCTTTTTCCATTCTGTACTCAGTCTCTCCTTGTACTTCCTCACACAGGTCTCCTTCCCAAGCTCACTTACTCTCACCACCCTCTTCACCCCAACATTCACTCTTCTTTTCTGAAAACCCATACAAATCTTCACCTTAGCCTCCACAAGATAATGATCAGACATCCCTGCAGTTGCACCTCTCAGCACATTAACATCCAAAAGTCTCTCTTTCGCACGCCTGTCAATTAACACGTAATCCAATAACGCTCTCTGGGCATCTCTCCTACTTACATAAGTATACTTATGTATATCTCGCTTTTTAAACCAGGTATTCCCAATCATCAGTCCTTTTTCAGCACATAAATCTACAAGCTCTTCACCATTTCCATTTACAACACTGAACACCCCATGTATACCAATTATTCCCTCAACTGCCACATTACTCACCTTTGCATTCAAATCACCCATCACTATAACCCGGTCTCGTGCATCAAAACCACTAACACACTCATTCAGCTGCTCCCAAAACACTTGCCTCTCACGATCTTTCTTTTCATGCCCGGGTGCATATGCACCAATAATCACCCACCTCTCTCCATTAACATAATTCATATCTGCGTTTATTCATTCCCATTGCCACCCCGCCTCACATGAAATAACAGCTCCCTCCCCTCCTATGTGTGCGAGGTAGCGCTAGGAAAAGACAAAAAAGGCCCTACTCGTTCACACTCAGTCTCTAGCTGTAATGTAATAATGCACCGAAACCACAGCTCCCTTTCCACATCCAGGCCCCACAGAACTTTCCATGGTTTACTCCAGACGCTTCACTTGCCCTGGTTCAATTCAATGACAGCACGTCAACCCCATTATACCACATCGTTCCAATTCACTCTATTCCTCGCACGCCTTTCACCCTCCTGCATGTTCAGGCCTCGATTACTCAAAATCTTTTTCATTCCATCTTTCCACCTCCAATTTGGTCTCACACTTCTCCTCGTTTCCTCCACCTCTGACACATATATCCTCTTGGTCAATCTTTCCTCACTCATTGTATCCATGTGACCAAACCATTTCAAAACACCCTCTTCTGTTCTCTCAACCACATCTTTTTTTATTACCACACATCTCTCTTACTCTATTATTACTTTCTCGATCAAACCACCTCACACCACATATTGTCCTCAAACGTCTCATTTCCAGCACATCTAATCTCCTCTGCACAAATCTATCCATAGCCCACGCCTCGCAACCATACAACATTGTTGGAACCACTATTCCTTCAAAAATACCCATTTTCGCTTACCGAGATAATGTTCTCGACGTTCAAACATTCCTCAAGGCTCCCAAAATTTTCGCCCCCTCCCCCACCTTATGATTACTTTCGCTTCCATGGTTCTATGCGCTGCCAAATCCACTCCCAGTTATCTAAAACACTTTACCTCCTCCAGTTTTTCTCTATTCAAACTTACCTCCCAATTGACTTGACCCTCAACCATATTGTACCTAATAACCTTGCTATTATTCACATTTACTCTCAATTTTCTTCTTTCACATTCTTTACCAAACTCAGTCACCAGCTTCTGCAGTTTCTCACATGAATCAGCAACCTGCGCTGTATCATCAGCGAACAACAACTGACTCACTTCGCTAGCTCTCTCATCCACAACAGACTGCATACTTGCCTCTCTTTCCAAAACTCTTGCATTCCCCTCCCTAACAACCCCATCCATAAAGAAATTAACAACCATAGAGACATCACACACCCTGCCGCAAACCTACATTGACTGAGAACCAATTACTTTCCTCTCTTCCTGCACGTACACATGCCTTACATCCTTGATAAAAACTTTTCACTGCTTCTAACAACTTGTCTCCCACACCATATATTCTTAATAACTTCCACAGAGCATCTCTATCAACTCTATCAAATGCCTTCTCCAGATCTATAAATGCTACATATAAATCCATTTGCTTTTCTAAGTATTTCTCTCATACATTCTTCAAAGCAAACACCTGATCCACACATCCTCTACCACTTCTGAAACCACACTGCTCTTCCCCAATCTGATGCTCTGTACATGCCTTCACCCTCTCAATCAATACCCTCCCATATAGTTCCCCATTAATACTCAACAAACTTATACCTCTGTAATTTAAGCGCTCATCTTTGTCCTCATTGCCTTTGCACAACGGCGCTATGCAAACATTCCGCCAATCCTCAGGCACCTCACCATGAATCATACATACTTTAAATAACCTCAACAACCAGTCAACGGCACAGTCACACCCTTTTATAATAAATTCCAATGCAATACAATACAAACCCTCTGCCTTGCTGGCTTTCATCTTCCGCAAAGCTTTTACCACCTCTTCCCTGTTTACCAAATCATTATCCTTAACCCTCTCACTTTGCACACCAACTCGACCAAAACACCATACATCTGCCACTCTATTAGCAAACACATTCAACAAACCTTCAAAATACTCTCTCCATCCCCTTCTCACATCACCACTACTTGTTATCACCTCCCCATTAGCCCCCTTCACTGAAGTTCTCATTTGTTCCCTTGACTTACACACTTTATTTACCTCCTTCCAAAACATCTTTTTATTCTCCCTAAAATTTAATGATACTATCTCACCCCAACTTTCATTTGCCCTCTTTTTCACTTTTTGCACCTTTCTTTTGACCTCCTGCCTCTTTCTTTTATAATCTCCCACTCAATTGCATTTTTTCCCTGCAAAAATCGTCCAAATGCCTCTCTCTTCTCCTTCACTAATAATCTTACTTCTTCATCCAACCACTCACTGCCCTTTCTAATCAACCCACCTCCCACTCTTCTCATGCCACAAGCATCTTTTGCGCAATCCATCACTGATTCTCTAAATACATCCCATTCCTCCCCCACTCCTCTTACTTCCATTGTTCTCACCTTTTTCCATTCTGTACTCAGTCTCTCCTGGTACTTCCTCACACAAGTCTCCTTCTGAATCTCACTCACTCTCACCACCCTCTTCACCCCAACATTCACTCTTCTTTTCTGAAAACCCATACAAATCTTCACCTTAGCCTCCACAAGATAATGATCAGACAGCCCTCCAGTTGCACCTCTCAGCACATTAACATCCGAAAGTCTATCTTTCGCACGCCTGTCAATTAACACGTAATCCAATAACGCTCTCTGGCCATCTCTCCTACTTACATACATATACTTATGTATATCTCGCTTTTTAAAACAGGTATTCCCAATCACCAGTCCTTTTTGAGCGCATATATCTACAAGCTCTTCACCATTTCCATTTACAACACTGAACACCCCATGTATACCAATTATTCCCTCAACTGCCACATTACTCACCTTTGCATTCAAATCACCCATCACTATAACCCGGTCTTGTGCATCAAAACCATTAACGCACTCATTCAGCTGCTCCCAAAACGCTTGCCTCTCATGATCTTTCTTCTCATGCCCAGGTGCATATGCACCAATAATCACCCATCTCTCTCCATCAACTTTCAGTTTTACCCATATTAATCGAGAATTTACTTTCTTACATTCTAACACATACTCCCACAACTCCTGTTTCAGGAGTACTGCTACTCCTTCCCTTGCTCTTGTCCTCTCACTAACCCCTGACTTTACTCCCAAGACATTCCCAAACCACTCTTCCCCTTTACCCTTGAGCTTCGTTTCACTCAGAGCCAAAACATCCAGGTTCCTTTCCTCAAACATACTACCTATCTCTCCTTTTTTCACATCTTGGTTACATCCACACACATTTAGACACCCCAATCTGAGTCTGCGAGGAGGAGGATCACTTCCCGCGTGACTCCTTCTGTTTCCCATTTTTTAGAAAGTTGAAATACAAGGAGGGGAGGATTTCTGGCCCCCCGCTCCCGTCACCTTTAGTCGCCTTCTACGACACGTGAGGAATGTGTGGGAAGTATTCTTTCACCCCTATCCCCAGGGATAATATATATATATATATATATATATATATATATATATATATATATATATATATATATATATATATATATATATATATATATATATATATATTGTTTTTTTTGCGCTGTCTCCCGCGTTTGCGAGGTAGCTCAAGGAAACAGACGAAAGAAATGGCCCAACCCACCCCCATACACATGTATATACATACGTCCACACACGCAAATATACATACCTACACAGCTTTCCATGGTTTACTCCAGGCGCTTCACATGCCCTGATTCAATCCACTGACAGGACGTCAACCCCGGTATACCACATCGATCCAATTCACTCTAATCCTTGCCCTCTTTTCACCCTCCTGCATGTTCAGGCCCCGATCACACAAAATCTTTTTAACTCAATCTGTCCACCTCAAATTTGGTCTCCCACTTCTCCTCGTTCCCTCCACCTCCAACACATATATCCTCTTGGTCAATCTTTCCCCACTCATTCTCTCCATGTTCCCAAACCATTTCAAAACACCCTCTTCTGCTCTCTCAACCACGCTCTTTTTATTTCCACACATCTCTCTTACCCTTACGTTACTTACTCGATCAAACCACCTCACACCACACATTGTCCTCAAACATCTCATTTCCAGCACATCCATCCTCCTGTGCACAACTCTATCCATAGCCCACGCCTCGCAACCATAGAACATTGTTGGAACCACTATTCCTTCAAACATACCCATTTTTGCTTTCCGAGATAATGTTCTCGACTTCCACACATTCTTCAAGGCTCCCAAGATTTTCGCCCCCTCCCCCACCCTATGATCCACTTCCGCTTCCTTGGTTCCATCCGCTACCAGATCCACTCCCAAATATCTAAAACACTTTACTTCCTCCAGTTTTTCTCCATTCAAACTTACCTCCCAATTGACTTGACCCTCAACCCTACTGTACCTAATTACCTTGCTCTTATTCACATTTACTCTTAACTTTCTTCTTTCACACACTTTACCAAACTCAGTCACCAGCTTCTGCAGTTTCTCACATGAATCAGCCGCCAGCGGTGTATCATCAGCGAACAACAACTGACTCACTTCCCAAGCTCTCTCATCCCCAACAGACTTCATACTTGCCCCTCTTTCCAAAACTCTTGCATTCACCTCCCTAACAACCCCATCCATAAACAAATTAAACAAACATGGAGACATCACACACCCCTGCCGCAAACCTACATTCACTGAGAACCAATCACTTTCCTCTCTTCCTACACGTACACATGCCTTACATCCTCGATAAAAACTTTTCACTGCTTCTAACAACTTGCCTCCCACACCATATATTCTTAGTACCTTGCACAGAGCATCTCTATCAACTCTGTCATATGCCTTCTCCAGATCCATAAATGCTACATACAAATCCTTTTGCTTTTCTAAGTATTTCGCACATACATTCTTCAAAGCAAACTCCTGATCCACACATCCTCTACCACTTCTGAAACCACACTGCCCTTCCCCAGTCTGATGCTCTGTACATGCCTTTACCCTCTCAATCAATACCCTCCCATATAATTTACCAGGAATACTCAACAAACTTATATCTCTGTAATTTGAGAACTCACTCTTACCCCTTTGCCTTTGTACAATGGCACTACGCACGCATTACGCCAATCCTCAGGCACCTCACCATGGGTCATACATACATTAAATAACCTTACGAACCAGTCAATAATACAGTCAACCCCTTTTTTAATAAATTCCACTGCAATACCATCCGAACCTGCTGCCTTGCCGGCTTTCATCTTCCGCAAAGCTTTTACTACCTCTTCTCTGTTTGCCAAATCATTATCCTTAACCCTCTCACTTTGCACACTACCTCGACCAAAACACCCTATATATGCCACTCTATCATCAAACACATTCAACAGACCTTGAAAATACTCACTCCATCTCCTTCTCACATCACCACTACTTGTTATCACCTCCCCATTTGCGCCCTGAACTGAAGTTTCCATTTGCTCCCTTGTCTTACGCACTTTATTTACCTCCTTCCAGAACATCTTTTTATTCTCCCTAAAATTTAATGATTCTCTCTCACCCCAAATCTCATTTGCCCTCTTTTTCACCTCTTGCACCTTTCTCTTGACCTCTTGTCTCTTTCTTTTATACATCTCCCACTCAATTGCATTTTTTCCCTGCAAAAATCGTCCAAATGCCTCTCTCTTCTCTTTCACTAATAATCTTACTTCTTCATCACACCACTGACTACCCTTTCCCATCAACCCACCTCCCACTCTTCTCATGCCACAAGCATCTTTTGCGCAATCCATCACTGATTCCCTAAATACATCCCATCCCTCCCCCACTCCCCTTACTTCCATTGTTCTCACCTTTTATATATACACATATGTATATTCATATATACATATATATACACACACACACACACACATACACACACACACACACACACATATATATATATATATATATATATATATATATATATATATATATATATATATATATATATATATATATATATATATTATATATATATATATATATATATATATATATATATATATATATATATATATATATATATATATATATATATATATATATATATATACATATGAAAAATGTAATAAATAATTTTGAAAACTGAAACTTCTAGCTTGAAATGAAATGAAAAATGAATGTCACATAATGGTTCAACCTTTGGCTATGGGAAAGGGAAATGTATAATTTATTTACACAAACGTCAATAGTAGTTTTCATCAATTTAACCACTGTAACATACTGCCTGGTCCACTTCTCTTATCATGAAACTGGAATATTGCCTTATGATGTTTCTCAATTGTCTTCATTACACAAAGTACAACCATATCTTGGATACATGAGGGTAGGTCGTTGGTCATCCGCCATAATAAAGCCTTGACAGACCAAAAGTTTATCTGGACCTCAACGTTTCCAGTACATTCATGAAAAACGCCTTTTTACTTTCCATCTCTATCACTTTGAAAAATGCTCCCTTTGTTCACATTTCAATGAAAGGATGAGCTTCAATGTCTAAGCTACATTCTTTTCCAATATCACTATTTTCTTGTCAGAGCACCATGTATGAAAACTATCACTCCAGTAACACAACTATAAACATTTACTTCCCCTTTAAAAATGTTCTGGGGAAGTCTGTCTCGATACACTGCGGGTCACTCTATATATATATATATATATATATATATATATATATATATATATATATATATATATATATATATATATATATATATATATATATATATATATATATATATATATATATATATATATATATATATATATATATATATATATATATATATATATATATATATATATATATATATATATATATATATATATATATATATATATATATATATATATATATATATATATATATATATATATATATATATATATATATATATATATATATATATATATATATATGGAGAAAAACTAGAGGAATTGAAGTGTTTCAGATATCTGGGAGTGTTTTTGGCTGCGGATGGAAACATGGAAGCGGAAGTAAATCATTGCTTGGGGGAGAGGACGAAATTTCTGGGAGCGTTGAAGAATATGAGGAAGTCGAGAACATTATCTCGGAAAGCAAAAATGGCTATGTTTGAAGGAATAGTGGTTCCAACAGTGTTATATGGTTTCGAGGCGTGGGCTATGGATACAGTTGTGCGGAGGAGGGTGGATGTTCTGAAATGAGATGGAGGAGGTCAATATGTTGTGTGAGATGGTTTGATCGAGTAAGTAATAATTGTGTAAGAGAGATGTGTGGTAATATAAAGAGTGTGGTTGAGAGAGCAGAAGAGGGTGTTTTTAAATGGTTTGGTCACATGGAGAGAATGAGTGAGGAAAGATTGACCAAGAGGATATATGTGTCAGACGTGTAGGAAACGAGAAATGGGAGACCAAATTGGAGGTGGAAAGATGGAGTGAAAAAGATTTTGAGGGATCGGGGCCTGAACATGCAAGAGGGTGAAAGGCGTGCAAGGAATAGAGTGAATTGGAACGCTGTGGTATACCGGGGTCAACTTGCTGTCAATGGATTGAACTAGGGCATGTGAAGCGTCTGGGGTACACCATGGAAAGTTCAGTGGGGCCTAGATGTGGAAAGGGAGCTGTGGTTTCCGTGCATTATTACATGACAGCTAGAGACTGATTGTGAACGAATGTGGCCTTTGTTGTCTTTCCCTAGCGCTACCTCGCACACATGAGGGGGGGGTTGTTATTTCATGTGTGGCGAGGTGGCGATGGGAATGAATAAAGGCAGACCATGAATTATGTACATGTGTATATATGTGTATTTTTGTGTGTTTATAAATATGTATACGTTGAGATATATAGTTATTTATATTTGCTTGTGTGGACGTGTGCGTATATACATGTGTATGTGGCATGGTTGGGCAATTCTTTCGTCTGTTTCCTTGCGCTAGCTGGCTAACATATAGATTGCGCCACTTGGTATTTGCTTTTTAAAACAGAGGATCCTGGTTCATGTCTTACCTACTTGAGCCCCACCAGAGAAATCATGGATTGTTTAATCAGCTTGTGGCTCACTTATAATATTTTCATGTTACTTCTTGTCTCTGAATAAATCTATAATATTTGACGATGGATGCTGGTTGTATGTCTTTTTCCCTGTCATTAGTTGAATCAGAGCAGGTATGCATTATTCGCACTGACAAAAAAATCATCATTGTGTCAGTAGTTGTTCATGGCTTTCCTCTGAGTTGGACATGCTTAATTTCACATCTTGAATATTGTCTTATGTCACTGCGCTGGCTTCATCTATGTCCATCAAACTGGTGCCCATCTCCATTCAAGACTTTTCCTCATTTATTGTAGAAGAGTCTCTCATAATATCACACTAAACTACATCGTCATTTCGTAAAGTAGATTATGCCTCTATATATTGCGATAGAAGCTTTTTTAATCCATTATACCTAATTCTGTCTTCAGCCTTTACACTGGCTCCATACTTTACCCATTACACTAGAGCATGTCTTTACCCATTATACTAAATCTCCTTCATACGATAAGATCGATCCTGTTTACCCCGTAGGGTCAGACCAGTGGCAAGTCTTACTTCACCGCACTAGATTATGTCTTTATCTGCTATCCTAGATCACTGTATCCCATCACTATCTTCCTCCCTCATTATGGACACTACCTCCTGCAGGAGTACGAGGACATGGCCTCGCAGAAGATGGGGCTGGAGCAGCAACACAAGAGGCTGGTGGAGGAGAACCGGGTCCTAGCGGAGGACTTCAACAGAGAACGTGTCCTTAGGAAGAAGTACTACAACCAGGTAAGTACAGCATCTGTGTTTGGCGACGGCGTGAGGGACTGGATTGTCTCAGAACTATCCTGAACACTTGAGGAAAGAGTTCAAGATTTCTGACCACCTGAGAAAAGCGTTCATGATTTCTGACCACCTGAGAAAAGCGTTCATGATTTCTGACCACCTGAGAAAAGCGTTCATGATTTCTGACCACCTGAGGAAGGCGTTCATGATTTCTGACCACCTGAGAAAAGCGTTCATGATTTCTGACCACCTGAGAAAAGCGTTCATGATTTCTGACCACCTGAGGAAGGCGTTCATGATTTCTGACCACCTGAGGAAGGCGTTCATGATTTCTGACCACCTGAGAAAAGTGTTCATGATTTCTGACCACCTGAGGAAGGCGTTTAAAATTTCTGGACATCTGAATAAGACGTTCAAGATTTCTTAACACTTGAGGAAGGCGTTCAAAAATTTTGAACTCCCGAGGAAGGTATTCAAGATTTCTGAGCACTGGAGGAAGGCGTTCAAGATTTCTGAATACCTGAGGATGAAGTTCAAGATTTCTGAACACCTGAGGAAGGCGTTCAAGATTTCTGAACACTTGAGGAAGGCGTTCAAGATTTCTGAACACTTGAGGAAGGCGTTCAATATTTCTGAACTCCTGAGGAAGGCGGTCAAAATTTCTGCACTACATGGGGAAGGCGTTCAAGCTTTCTAAACACCTGAGGAAGGCGTTCAAGATTTCTGAACACCAGAGGAAGGCGTTCAAGATTTCTTAGCATCTGAGTAAGGCGTTCAAGATTTCTGGACACCTTAGAAAGGCGTTCAAGATTTCTGAACACTTGAGGAAGGCGTTCAAGATTTCTGAACACTTGAGGAAGGGGTTCAATATTTCTGAACTCCTGAGGAAGGCGTTCAAGATTTCTGCACTACATGGGGAAGGCGTTCAAGCTTTCTAAACACCTGAGGAAGGCGTTCAAGATTTCTGAACACCAGAGGAAGGCGTTCAAGATTTCTTAACATCTGAGTAAGGCGTTCAAGATTTCTGAACACCTTAGAAAGGCGTTCAAGATTTCTGAACACTTGAGGAAGGGGTTCAATATTTCTGAACTCCTGAGGAAGGCGTTCAAAATTTCTGCACTACATGGGGAAGGCGTTCAAGCTTTCTAAACACCTGAGGATGGCGTTCAAGATTTCTGAACACCAGAGGAAGGCGTTCAAGATTTCTTAACATCTGAGTAAGGCGTTCAAGATTTCTGAACACCTTAGAAAGGCGTTCAAGATTTCTGAACACCTGAGGAGGGCGTTCAAGATTTCTAAGCACCTGAGGAAGGCGTTCAAGATTTTTGAACATATGAGGGAGGCGTTTAAGATTTCTGAACACCTGAGGAAGGCGTTCAATATTTCTGAATACCTGAGGAAGGCGGTCAAGATTTCTGAACACCTGAGGAAGGCGTTCAATATTTCTGAATACCTGAGGCAGGCATTTAAGATTTCTGAACACCTGAGGAAGGCGTTCAAGATTCTTGAACATATGAGAAAGGCGTTCAAGATTTCTGAGCACCTAAGGAAGGCGTTCAAGATTTCTGAACACCTGAGGATAGCATTCAAGATTTTTGAACACCTGAGGAAGGCGTTCAATATTTCTGAATACCTGAGGCAGGCATTTAAGATTTCTGAACACCTGAGGAAGGCGTTCAAGATTCTTGAACATATGAGAAAGGCGTTCAAGATTTCTGAGCACCTAAGGAAGGCGTTCAAGATTTCTGAACACCTTAGGAAGGCGTTCAAGATTTCTGAACACCTGAGAAAGGCGTTCAAGCTTTCTAAACATCTGAGGATGGCGTTCAAGATATCTAAACACCAGAGGAAGGCGTTCAAGATTTTTGAACATATGAGGGAGGCGTTTAAGATTTCTGAACGCCTTAGAAAGGCGTTCAAGATTTCTAAACACCTAAAGAAAGCTTTCAAGATTTCTGAATACCTGAGGATGACGTTCAAGATTTCAAAGCACCTGAGGAAGTCGTTCAAGATTTTTGAACATATGAATAAGGAGGTCAAGATTTCTTAACTCCTGAGGAAGGCGTTAAAAATATCTGAGCACCTGAGGAGGGCGTTCAAGATTTTTGAGTTCCTGGGGAAGGCGATCAATATTTTTGAACACTTGAGGAAGGTGTACAAGATTTCTGAACATTTGAGGAAGGCGTTCAAGATTTCTTTACACTTGAGGAAGGTGTTCAAGATTTCTGACCACCTGAGGAAGGCGTTCATGATATCTGAACACCCGTGGAAGGCGTTCAAGATTTCTGACCACCTGAGGAAGGCGTTCAAGCTTTCTGAACGCCTGAGGAAGGCGTTCAAGTTTTCTAAACACCTAAAGAAGGCGTTCAAGACTTCTGAACACCTGAGGAAGGCGTCCAATATTTTTGAGCACATGAGGAAGGCATTTAAGATATCTGAACACTTGAGGAAGGCGTTCAAGATTTCTCAACGCCTGAGGAAGTCGTGCAATATCTATAAACTTCCGAGGAAGGCGTTCAAGATTTCTGAATTACAAGAAGAAGGCGTTCAACATTTTTGAACATCTGAGGAAGGCGTTCAAGGTTTCTGAACACTTGAGGAAGGCGTTCAAGATTTCTGAACTCCTGAGGAATGCGTTCAAGCTTTCTGAACACTTCAGGAGGGCGTTCAAGATTTCTGAGTATTTGAGGAAGGCGTTTAAGATTTCTAAACACTTGAGGTGGGCGTTCAATATTTCTGAACACCTGAAGAAGGCGTTCAAAATTTCTGAACACTTGAAGGAGTTCAAGATTTTCGAATTCATGAGGAAGGCGTTCAAGACTTCTGTACACCTGAGGAAGGCATTCAAGATTTTCTCGACTGGTAGGTATAACTGGACGGTTATGATAAACCTGGCAGTCGACAGACTAAATGGCTAAATTAACCAACCAACCAGCCATTTTCTGATTGCATATTCTTAATTTCTAGTGTGTTATTATGACGGAAATGGCTAGAAACTATTGGGGAAATTGTCCAATATCGAAAAAGAATATAAGGAAAGCAAGAATAGTTGATAAACCATAACAAAATCTAATATACCTAAACTGAAATATATTTTTTTGTGAAATTAATGTGAATTATACATTTTTTTTTCTTTTTTTTTTTCTTTCTCGCTGTCTCCCGCGTTTACGAGGTAGCGCAAGAAAAACAGACGAAAGAAATGGCCCAACCCACCCCCATACACATATATATACATACACGTCCACACACGCAAATATACATACCTATACAGCTTTCCATGTTTTACCCCAGACGCTTCACATGCCCTGATTCAAGCCACTGACAGCACGTCAACCCCGGTATACCACATCGCTCCAATTCACTCTATTCTTTGCACTCCTTTCACCCTCCTGCATGTTCAGGCCCTGATCACACAAAATCTTTTTCACTCCATCTTTCCACCACCAATTTGGTCTCCCTCTTCTCCTCGTTCCCTCCACCTCCGACACATATATCCTCTTGGTCAATCTTTCCTCACTCATTCTCTCCATGTGACCAAACCATTTCAAAACACACTCTTCTGCTCTCTCAACCACGCTCTTTTTATTTCCACACATCTCTCTTACCCTTACGTTACTTACTCGATCAAACCACCTCACACCACACATTGTCCTCAAACATCTCATTTCCAGCACATCCATCCTCCTGCGCACAACTCTATCCATAGTCCACGCCTCGCAACCATACAACATTGTTGGAACCACTATTCCTTCAAACATACCCATTTTTGCTTTCCGAGATAATGTTCTCGACTTCCACACATTCTTCAAGGCTCCCAGAATTTTCGCCCCCTCCCCCACCCTATGATCCACTTCCGCTTCCATGGTTTATTCCACTGCCAGATCCACTCCCAGATATCTAAAACACTTCACTTCCTCCAGTTTTTCTCCATTCACACTCACCTCCCAATTGACTTGACCCTCAACCCTACTGTACCTAATAACCTTGCTCTTATTCACATTTACTCTTAACTTTCTACTTTCACGCACTTTACCAAACTCAGTCACCAGCTTCTGCAGTTTCTCACATGAATCAGCCACCAGCGCTGTATAATCATCGGGAACA
>NC_092242.1:44439163-44460147 GCF_036320965.1 Panulirus ornatus | reverse complement strand
CACATTTACTGTCAGCTTTCATCTTTCACACACTTTAAGAAACTCAGTCACCAGCTTCTGCGGTTTCTCACCGAATCAGCCATCAGTGTTGCATCACCAGCGAACAACAATCGACTCACTTCCCAGCCCTCTCATCCACAACAGACTTGCCCCTGTCTCCAAAACTCTTGTATTCACCTCCCTAACAACCCCATCCATAAGCAAATTAAACAAGCATGGAGACATCACGCACCCTGGCCGTAAGCCGACATTCACTGGGAACCAATCACTTTCGTTCTTCCTACTTTTCACTGCTTCTAGAACTTGCCTCCCACACCATATACTCTTAAAACCTTCCGCAGAGCATCTTTATCAACTCTCTCATATGCCTTTTCCACATTCACAAATCCATTTGTTTTTCTATTTCTCACATACATTCTTCAAATCAAACACCTGATCCACACAACCTCTACCATATTTGAAACCACACAGCTCTTCCCCAGTCTGGTGCTCTGTACATGCCTTCACCCTCTCAATTAATACCCTTCCATATAATTTCCAAGGAATACTCAACGAACTTATGCCTCTGTTCTTTGAACACTCAACTTTATCCCCATTGCCTTTGTACAATGGCACTATGCATCTATTCCGCCAATCCTCAGGTACTTCACCATGAGCCATGCGTACACTGAATAACCTCACCAACCAGTCCACAACAAAGTCCCCCCTAGTTTTGATAAATTCCACTGCATTACCATCCAAACCCGTAACCTTGCCGGCTTTCATCTTCCTCAAAGCTTTCACAACTTCTCTGTTTACCAAACCATTCTTCCTGACCCTCTCACTTCGCACACCACCTTGACCAATTCACCCTATATCTGCCACTCTATCATCTAACACATTCGACAGACCTTCATAATACTCACTCTATCTCCTCACATCACCACTACTTGTTATTACTTTCCCATTAGCCTTCCTCACAGATACATAACTATACATTTCAACGTTTACATACATATACATACACAGACATATACATATATAAACATGTACATGCTCATACTTGCTGCCTTCGTCCATTTCAGTCGCCTCCCCACAACACATGAAATGGCACCCTCCCCTCCTGCTCCCCCCGTGCGCGCGCGATGTACCGCTAGGAAAAGACAACAAGGGCCACATTAGTTCACACTCAGTCTCTAGCTGCCATGTGTGATGCAACGAAACCACAGCTCCCTTTCCACATCCAGGCCCCACAAAACTTTCCATGGTTTACCCCAGACGCTTCACATGCCCTGGTTCACTCCAAGACACATCGTCTCCGGTATACCACATCGTTCCAATTCACTCAATTCCTTGCACATCTTTCACCCTCCTGTATGTTCAGGCCCCGATTGCTCAAAATATTTTTCACTCCATCCTTCCACCTCTATTTGGTCTCCCACTTCTCCTCGTTTCCTCCACCTCTGACACATATATCCTCTGTCAATCTTTCCTCACTCATTCTCTCCATGTGACCACATCCTCTTCTGCTTTCTCAACCACACTCTTTTCATTACCACACCTCTCTCTTACCCTTTCATTACTTACTCAATCGAATCACCTCACACCACGTATTGTCCTCAAACATCTCATTTCAAACACATACCCCTTCGTCCGCACAAATCCTATCTATAGCCCACGCCTCGCAACTATATAACATTGTTGGAACCACTATTCCTTGGAACATACCCTTATTTGCTCTCCGAAATAACGTTCTCGCCTTCCACACGTTCTTAAACGCTCCTAGAACCTTCGCCTGCTCCCCACCCTGTGACTCTCATCCGCTTCTGTAGTTCCTCCACTACTAAATCCACTCCCAGATATTAAACACTTCACTTCCTCCAGTTTTTCTCCATTTAAACTTACCTCCCAATTGACTTGTCCCTAAACCCTACTGAACCTAATACCCTTGCTCTTATTCACATTTACTCTCAGCTTTCTTTTTTCACATACTTTACCAAACTTAGTCACCAGCTTTTGCAGTTTCTCACCCGAATGAGCCACCAGCGCTGTATCATCAGCGAACGTCAACTGACTCATTTCCCAAGCCCTCTCATCCACAACAGACTGCATACTTGCCCCTCTCTCTCCAAACCTCTTGCATTCACCTCCCTAACAACCCAACCATAAACAAATTAACGAAGAATGGAGACTCACACATCCCTGCCGCAAAACGACATTGACTGGGAGCCATTCACTTGCTTCTCTTCCTACTCGTACAAATGCCTTACATCCTCGATAAAAACTTTTCACGGCTTCTAGCAATTTGCCTCCATCACCACTTACTCTCAATACCTTCCACAGAGTATCTCTATAAACTCTGTCATATGCCTTCTCCTCATCCATAAATGCTACATGGAAATCCATTTGTTTTTCTAATTTTTTCTCACATACATTCTTCAAAGCAAACACCTGATCCACACATCCTCCACCACTTCTGAAACCACACTGCTTTTCCCCAATCTGATGCTCTGTACTTGCCTTCATCCTCTCAATCAATACCCTCCCATATAATTTCCCAGGAATACGCAACAAACTTATAGCTCTGCAATCTAAACACTCACCTTTATCTCCTTTCCATTTATACAATGGCACTATGCATGCATTCCGCCAATCCTCAGGCTTCTCACCATGAACCATACATACACTGCATATCCTCACTAATCAGTCAACAACACAGTCACCCCCTTTTTTAATAAATTCCACTGCAATACCTTCCAAAACTGCCGCCTTGCCGGCTTTCATCTTCCTTAAAGCTTTTGCTACCTCTTCTCTGTTTACCAAATCATTCTTCCTGACCCTCTCACTTCGCACACCACCTTGACCAAAACATCCTATAGCTCCCACTCGATCATCAAACACATTCAACAAACCTTCAAAATATTCACTTCATCTCCTCACTTCACCACTACTTGGTATTACCTCCCCATCTACCCCCTTTACGGATATTTCCATTTGTTGCCTCGTCTTACGCACTTTATTTACCTCCTTCCAAAACATCTTTTTATTCTGCCTAAAATTTCACGATACTCTCTCATCCCAGCTCTCATTTTCACGTCTTGCACCTTTCTCTTGACCTCCTGGCTTTTTTTTTTTTTTAATACATCTCTTTGTCATTTGCACTATTATCCTGCAAAAAGCGTCCAAATGCCTCTCTCCTCTCTTTCACTAATAATCTTACTTCTTCATCCCACCACTGACTACCCTTTCTAATCTGCCCACTTCCCACTTTTCTCATGCAACAGGCATCTTTTGCGCAAGCCATCACCGCTTCCCTAGATGCATCCCATTTCTTCCCTACTCCCATTGCGTCATTTGCTCTCACCTTTTTCCATTTTGCACTCAATCTCTCGTGGTACTTCCTCACACAAGTCGCCTTTCCAAGTTCACTTACTCCCACCCTTCTCTTCACCCCAACATTCTTCCTTATTTTCTGAAAACCTCTACAATTCTTAACCTTCGCCTCCAGAAGATAATGATCAGACATCCCTCCAGTTGCCCCTTTCAGCACATTAACCTCCAAAAGTCTCTCTTTCACACGCCTATCAATTAACAAGTAAAGGAATAACGCTCTCTGGCCATCTTTCCTACTTATGTATACATATATATATATATATACATATATTTTTTTTTTATTATACTTTGTCGCTGTCTCCCGCGTTTGCGAGGTAGCGCAAGGAAACAGACGAAAGAAATGGCCCAACCCCCCCCCCCATACACATGTATATACATACGTCCACACACGCAAATATACATACCTACACAGCTTTCCATGGTTTACCACAGACGCTTCACATGCCTTGATTCAATCCACTGAGAGCACGTCAACCCCGGTATACCACATCGCTCCAATTCACTCTATTCCTTGCCCTCCTTTCACCCTCCTGCATGTTCAGGCCCCGATCACACAAAATCTTTTTCACTCCATCTTTCTACCTCCAATTTGGTCTCCCTCTTCTCCTCGTTCCCTCCACCTCCGACACATATATCCTCTTGGTCAATCTTTCCTCACTCATTCTCTCCATGTGCCCAAACCACTTCAAAACACCCTCTTCTGCTCTCTCAACCACGCTCTTTTTATTTCCACACATCTCTCTTACCCTTACGTTACTCACTCGATCAAACCACCTCACACCACACATTGTCCTCAGACATCTCATTTCCAGCACATCCATCCTCCTGCGCACAACTCTATCCATAGCCCACGCCTCGCAACCATACAACATTGTTGGAACCACTATTCCTTCAAACATACCCATTTTTGCTTTCCGAGATAATGTTCTCGACTTCCACACATTCTTCAAGGCCCCCAGCATTTTCGCCCCCTCCCCCACCCTATGATCCACTTCCGCTTCAATGGTTCCATCCGCTGCCAGATCCACTCCCAGATCTAAAACACTTCACTTCCTCCAGTTTTTCTCCATTCAAACTCACCTCCCAATTGACTTGACCCTCAACCCTACTGTACCTAATAACCTTGCTCTTTTTCACATTTACTCTTAACTTTCTTCTTCCACACACTTTACCAAACTCAGTCACCAGCTTCTGCAGTTTCTCACATGAATCAGCCACCAGCGCTGTATCATCAGCGAACAACAACTGACTCACTTCCCAAGCTCTCTCATCCCCAACAGACTTCATACTTGCCCCTCTTTCCAAAACTCTTGCATTTACCTCCCTAACAACCCCATCCATAAACAAATTAAACAACCTTGGAGACATCACACACCCCTGCCGCAAACCTACATTCACTGAGAACCAATCACTTTCCTCTCTTCCTACACGTACACATGCCTTACATCCTCGATAAAAACTTTTCACTGCTTCTAACAACTTTCCTCCCACACCATATATTCTTAATACCTTCCACAGAGCATCTCTATCAACTCTATCATATATATATATATATATATATATATTTATATATATATATATATATATATATGTATATATATATATATATATATATATATATATATATATATATATATATATATATATATATAACATACGCACCTCCAACAGCCAGGATCGAACCCACGACCCCTGTGCAACAGGCGGGAGCGTTACCGCTAGGCTATGATCGCCCCTAATAGGGAAATGATTATTCGAATACTATGTACTCGAGTACCCTTCGTCTCACGTTGGTAAGCAACGGGGTCTACACCGGTCATTTCCCAACAGGCGCACATAGCCAGCAGATAGCATTTTACCGAACCTAACTGTACAACGCGGAGGTATATGAATACGAATAAAGTGCATACGAACGCGCATCTCATAGAACATACAAACCTCCAACAGCCAGGATCGAACCCAGGATCCCTGTGCAACAGGCGCTCCCTGTTGATATGCGTGTGGAAGAGAGACTTGGATGTTAATGTGTAGAGGGGTAGCGTAAGGGGTGTCTGATCACTATTTCTTTAGAGGTGAAGGTGAAGATTTTTGGAGGTGTTTAGAAAAGAAGAGAGACTGTTGGGGAGAATAGAGTAGTGAGTAAGTGAGCTTGGAAAGGAGACTTGTGTGAGGAAGTACCAGAAGATGTTGAGCGTGCAGAACGGCAAAAGGCGAGAGCAAATGACGTAAGGGGAGTGGGGGAGGAATGGGATGTATTTAGGGAAGCAGTGATGGCTTGCGTAAAAGATGCTTGTGGCATGTGAAGCGTGGGAGGTGAGCAAATTAGAAAGGATAGTGAGTGGAGGGATGAAGAAGTAATATTGTTAGTGAAAGAAGAGAGAGGCGTTTGGACGATTTTTGCAGGAAAGTAATGCAATTGACTAGGAAATGTGTAAACGAAAGCGGCATGAGGTCAAGAGAAAGGTGGAAGAAGTGAAAAAGAGAGCAAATGAGAGTTGGAATGAGAGATTATCATTAGAGTTCAGGGAAAATTTAAAGGTGTTTTGGAGTGAAGTAAATAAAGTGCGTAAGTCAAGAGAACAAATGTGAACATTAGTGAAGGGGGCAAATGGGGAGGCAATAACAAGTAGTGATGAAGCGAGAAGGAGTTGGAGTATTTTGAAGGTTGGTTGAATGTGTTGGATGATAGAGTGGCAGATATAGGGTGTTTAGGTTGGTTGAATGTGTTGGATGATAGAGTGGCAGATATAGGGTGTTTAGGTTGGTTGAATGTGTTGGATGATAGAGTGGCAGATATAGGGTGTTTTAGTCGGGGTGGTGGGCAGAGTGAGAGGGGTAAAGGAGAATGGTTTTGTAAACAGAGAGGGGATAGTCAAAACTTTGCGGAAGATGAAAGCCGGCAAGGCAGTGGGTTTGGATAGTATTGCAGTGAAATTTATAAAAAAAGAAAAAAAGAGGGAGACTGTGTTGTTGATTGGTTGTTAATGATATTCAATGTATGCCTGAGGACTGGCGGAATGCATGAATAGTGCCACTGTACAAAGGTAAAGGGATAAAAGTGAGTGTTCAAATTACAAAGGCATAGCTTGTTGAGTGTTCCTTGGAAATTATATGGGAGGGTATTGATTGATAGGGTGAAGGCAGGTACAGAGAGCATCAGACTGGGGTAGAGCAGTGTGGTTTCAGAAGTGGTAGAGGATGTGTGGATCAAGTGTTTGCTTTGAAGAATGTATGTGAGAAATACTTAGAAAAACAGATGGATTTGTATGTAGTATTTATGGATCTGGAGAAGACATATGATAGCGATGATAGAGATGCTTTGTGGAAGGTATTAAGAATATATGGTGTGGGAGGTAAGTTGCCAGAAGCAGTGAAAAGTTTTATCGAGGATGTAAGGCATGTGTAGGAGTACGAAGAGAGGAAAGTGATTCGTTCCCATTGAATATCGGTTTGCGGCAGGGATGCGTGATGTCTCCATGGTTATTTAATATGTTTATGGATGGGGTTGTTAGGAAGTTCAATGCAAGAGTTTTGGATAGAGGGGCATGTATGTTATTCGCTGATGATACAGCGCTGGTTGGTGATTCGGTGAAAAACTGCACAAGTTGGTGACTGAGTTTGGTAAAGTGTGTAAAAGAAGAAGGTTGAGAGTAAATGTGAATAAGAGAAAAACTGGAGGAAGAGAAGTGTTTTAGATATGTGGGAGTGGATTTGGCAGCGGATGGAACCATAGAAGCGGAGGTTAGTCACAGGGTGGAGGATGGAGGGAAAGTTCTGGGAGCGTTGAAGAATGCTATCTCGGAGGGCAAAAATGGGTATGTTTGAAGGAATAGTGGTTCCAACAATGTTATATGCTTGCGAGGCATGGGCTGTAGATGCGGTTGTGCGGAGAAGGGTGGATGTGTTGGAAATGAAATGTTTGGGGACAATATGTGGTGTAAGGTGGTTTGGTCGAGTAAATAGTGAAAGAGGTAAGATAGATGTATGGAAATAAAAAGAGTGTGGTTGAGAGAGCAGAAGAGGGTGTTTTGAAATGGTTTGACACATGGAGAGAATGAGTAAGGAAAGACTGACAAAGAGAATATATGTGTCGAGGTGGAGGGAAGAAGGGGAAGGATGAAGCGAAAAAGATTATGAGCGATCGGGGCCTGAACATGCAAGCAATAGAGCGAATTGGAATGATATGGTATACCAGGGTCGACATTCTGTCAATGGATTGAACCAGCGCATGTCAAGTGTTTGGAGTAAATCATGGAAAGGTCTATGGGGCGTATATGTGGAAAGGAGGTTGTGGTTTCGGTGCATTACACATGATAGCTAAAGACTGAGTGTGAACGAATGTGGCCGTTTTTGTGTGTTTCTGGTGGTGGTGGTGGTGGTGGTGGTTTGGGGGGGGACTATTTCGTGTGTGGCGTGGTGGTGACGGGAATAGATTAAGCCAGCCAGTGTGGATACGTACATGTGTATAGATGTATGTTTGTGTCTGTATATGTATGTATACGTTGAAATGTATATGAATGTATATGTGCGTCTGTGGGCGTTTATGTATTTACACGTTTATGAAGGGTGGGCTGGGCAATTCTTTCGTCTGTTTCCTTGCGCTACCTCGCTAGCGCGGGAGACGGCGGTTAAGTATGATAAAAGAAAGATAAAAAGTCTTCTACTCTCATTTTCTCCGTATTCTTGAGAGCGGGAAAACAAAAAAGTAAATGAGACTCAACAACACGAGACGAAGTAGTTGTATGAAACTAAATGATATGTATTCAGCACGGTCAGTGAGGTGGGGTACATCGTTCTCGGGCTCGGGGATCCGAAAGGCAGCCCGGGAATTTCCTTGGATCTCAGAGAATGTTTGCATGTATTGAAGACTAGCATTCACATTTTGTGAGATAATTATGATATTCTTAAAGGACATGTGGAGTAGAAACAACTGAATTGTAATACGTAAGTGAACAGAATGTGAAAATTTTCTTAAAGAGGATCCGAAAGAAACTTAGTCCCCCCCCCTGATCAAACTTTTTTCAAGAGGCCATGAAATTTAGGACAAGGAAGAAGAACGTAATGGAAATGTGGTTGACGAAAGAGAAACACATATTTTGCTTAGATAAAGAAAGCGTGCCACGTTCTATTTTACAGATCAAAGGCTTCCGTTCTCAGTGGTTGGATATGAATGGATTACCTCACACCACATAGGCCAACAAATCTAAACCCAGGTCTTGGAGTTCTCGTTTTCTACAACCGAAAAAAAAACACGGAAACATTTGTAGGCGTAGTGAGGCTTCACACACTGATTAATGCGCTCCTGTAAGATCGGTCAGTTCACACTGGCCGCAGAGATCGTACAAACCTATTGTCATTGTCGTCATGAGTGCAGTAATGACTATGAACAGTTGATTGTGGACAACAGGTGGGTTCACTCACAGTGCTGGCCCACCACGCTCCACAGACAGGCGCCGACGTGACATCCTGTGAGTCCGACCAGGTGGACATCTCCCGCTGTCGACCGCACCTTCAACCAGGCAACACACTCGACCACACCCGTGATCTCGAAGATACTCTTCACATCTATGGTATCATTATAGTGCGTGAGACAGCCAATATGAATTAAACCTCAACGTAAGAGTGAAAGAAAACCTACAATTTAACCTCACACCAAAGGAAACGACCAAGGTCACTAATGCTGTCATAGAAAGTGCGACGATCATCTTACTTCACTTTCTACTTTACGTATTTGCGCATCAAATCAGCTTCACGTAATTCCTCGGCTATATCCGTTTCTTTGATCATTGTCTTCGTTCACATCACTTTAGCCCCATTTTCATATCATCATCGCTATTGCAGCCCATATTAAATGTCCATATTTTTCTCTTTTTCTTTGTTAGCCTGTTTTACACACCCTCTCCTGCTCTCCCATCTCCTTCTTCTTATGTTCATTTCTGCTTCTTTCTTCCATCCAAAGTGTCTTATGCCTTCTTATAGCAGTTCTTTTTTTTCTCCAGTTTTTAGCCTTTCACAAGTTTCTTGCTAGTCCTGCAACTCGTTGTATTAATTTTCATTCAAAATATAAATATTTACCAGAATCCTTATCAACCTCAACCATTAAAATTTGTGGTATAATCACACACACACACACACACACACACACACACACACACACATATATATATATATATATATATATATATATATATATATATATATATATATATATATATATATATATATATATATATATATATATATATATTTTTTTTTTTTTTCTTTTTTTTTTTTTTGCTTTGTCGCTGTCTCCCGCGTTTGCGAGGTAGCGCAAGGAAACAGACGAAAGAAATGGCCCAACCCACCCCCATACACATGTATATACATACGTCCACACACGCAAATATGCATACCTACACAGCTTTCCATGGTTTACCCCAGACGCTTCACATGCCTTGATTCAATCCACTGACAGCACTTCAACCCCGGTATACCACATCGCTCCAATTCACTCTATTCCTTGCCCTCTTTTCACCCTCCTGCATGTTCAGGCCCCGATCACACAAAATCTTTTTCACTCCATCTTTCCACCTCCAATTTGGTCTCCCTCTTCTCCTCGTTCCCTCCACCTCCGACACATATATCCTCTTGGTCAATCTTTCCTCACTCATTCTCTCCATGTGACCAAACCATTTCAAAACACCCTCTTCTGCTCTCTCAACCACGCTCTTTTTATTTCCACACATCTCTCTTACCCTTACGTTACTTACTCGATCAAACCACCTCACACCACACATTGTCCTCAAACATCTCATTTCCAGCACATCCATCCTCCTGCGCACAACTCTATCCATAGTCCACGCCTCGCAACCATACAACATTGTTGGAACCACTATTCCTTCAAACATACCCATTTTTGCTTTCCGAGATAATGTTCTCGACTTCCACACATTCTTCAAGGCTCCCAGAATTTTCGCCCCCTCCCCCACCCTATGATCCACTTCCGCTTCCATGTTTCCATCCGCTGCCAGATCCACTCCCAGATATCTAAAACACTTCACTTCCTCCAGTTTTTCTCCATTCAAGCTCACCTCCCAATTGACTTGACCCTCAACCCTACTGTACCTAATAACCTTGCTCTTATTCACATTTACTCTTAACTTTCTTCTTTCACACACTTTACCAAACTCAGTCACCAGCTTCTGCATATGCTCACATGAATCAGCCACCAGCGCTGTATCATCAGCGAACAACAACTGACTCACTTCCCAAGCTCTCTCATCCCCAACAGACTTCATCCTTGCCCCTCTTTCCAAAACTCTTGCATTCACCTCCCTAACAACCCCATCCATAAAGAAATTAAACAACCATGGAGACATCACACACCCCTGCCGCAAACCTACATTCACTGAGAACCAATCACTTTCCTCTCTTCCTACACGTACACATGCCTTACATCCTCGATAAAAACTTTTCACTGCTTGTAACAACTTGCCTCCCACACCATATATTCTTAATACCTTCCACAGAGCATCTCTATCAACTCTATCATATGCCTTCTCCAGATCCATAAATGCTACATACAAATCCATTTGCTTTTCTAAGTATTTCTCACATACATTCTTCAAAGCAAACACCTGATCCACACATCCTCTACCACTTCTGAAACCACACTGCTCTTCCCCAATCTGATGCTCTGTACATGCCTTCACCCTCTCAATCAATACCCTCCCATACAATTTGCCAGGAATACTCAACAAACTTATACCTCTGTAATTTGAGCACTCACTCTTATCCCCTTTGCCTTTGTACAATGGCACTATGCACGCATTCCGCCAATCCTCAGGCACCTCACCATGAGTCATATATACATTAAATAACCTTACCAACTAGTCAACAATACAGTCACCCCCTTTTTTTAATAAATTCCACTGCAATACCATCCAAACCTGCTGCCTTGCCGGCTTTCATCTTCCGCAAAGCTTTTACTACCTCTTCTCTGTTTACCAAATCATTCTCCCTAACCCTCGCACTTTGCACACCACCTCGACCAAAACACCCTATATCTGCCACTCTATCATCAAACACATTCAAGAAACCTTCAAAATACTCACTCCATCTCCTTCTCACATCACCACTACTTGTTATCACCTCCCCATTTGCGCCCTTCACTGAAGTTCCCATTTGCTCCCTTGTCTTACGGACTTTATTTACCTCCTTCCAGAACATCTTTTTATTCTCCCTAAAATTTAATGATACTCTCTCACCCCAACTCTCATTTGCCCTTTTTTTTCACCTCTTGCACCTTTCTCTTGACCTCCTGTCTCTTTCTTTTATACTTCTCCCACTCAATTTCATTTTTTCCCTGCAAAAATCGTCCAAATGCCTCTCTCTTCTCTTTCACTAATACTCTTACTTCTTCATCCCACCACTCACTACCCTTTCTAATCAACCCACCTCCCACTCTTCTAATGCCACAAGCATCTTTTGCGCAATCCATCACTGATTCCCTAAATACATCCCGTTCCTCCTCCACTCCCCTTACTTCCATTGTTCTCACCTTTTACCATTCTGTACTCAGTCTCTCCTGGTACTTCCTCACACAAGTCTCCTTCCCAAGCTCACTTACTCTCACCACCCTCTTCACCCCAACATTCACTCTTCTTTTCGGGAAACCCATACAAATCTTCACCTTAGCCTCCACAAGATAATGATCAGACATCCCTCCAGTTGCACCTCTCAGCACATTAACATCCAAAAGTCTCTCTTTCGCGCGCCTGTCAATTAACACTTAATCCAATAACGCTCTCTGGCCATCTCTCCTACTTACATAAGTATACTTATGTATATCTCGCTTTTTAAACCAGGTATTCCCAATCATCAGTCCTTTTTCAGCACATAAATCTACAAGCTCTTCACCATTTCCATTTACAACACTGAACACCCCATGTATACCAATTATTCCCTCAACTGCCACATTACTCACCTTTGCATTCAAATCACCCAACACTATAACCCGGTCTCGTGCATCAAAACCACTAACACACTCATGCAGCTGCTCCCAAAACACTTGCCTCTCATGATCTTTCTTCTCATGCCCAGGTGCATATGCACCAATAATCACCCATCTCTCTCCATCAACTTTCAGTTTTACCCATATTAATCGAGAATTTACTTTCTTACATTCTATCACATACTTCCACAACTCCTGTTTCAGGAGTACTGCTACTCCTTCCCTTGCTCTTGTCCTCTCACTAACCCCTGACTTTACTCCCAATACATTCCCAAACCACTCTTCCCCTTTACCCTTGAGCTTCGTTTCACTCAGAGCCAAAACATCCAGGTTCCTTTCCTCAAACATACTACCTATCTCTCCTTTTTTCACATCTTGGTTGCATCCACACACATTTAGGCACCCCAATCTGAGCCTTCGAGGAGGATGAGCACTCTCCGCGTGACTCCTTCTTCTGTTTCCCATTTTAGAAAGTTAAAAAAATACAAGGAGGGGAGGATTTCTTGCCCCCCGCTCCCGTCCCCTCTAGTCGCTTTCTACGACACGCGAGGAATGCGTGGGAAGTATTCTTTCACCCCTATCCCCAGGGATAATATACATATATATATACACATACACACACATACACACACACGCACACATACACACAGACACATATATATATATACATGTGAAAAATGTAAGAAACAATTTAGAAAACTGAAACTTCTAGCTTGAAATGAAATGAAAAAATGAATGTCACATAATGGTTCAACCTTCTATATATATATATATATATATATATATATATATATATATATATATATATATATATATATATATATATATATATAGAAGAAAGTTGCATTTCTCTCTGTCCCACGAGGACAAGAGATCACTGGTGACCAGCGGGCATATTTTGCTTCTTTCTCTAAAAAGTCTGGAGAAGCATCTTTGCCTAAATCATCTGTTGATTGTGAAAAAGAAGAAAAGCGTACTGAAATTAAGGACAAAGAGGAAATAGAATGCATAACTTTGGAATAAATTTAGTTAAAGGTGGTATTCCGAGATTAATTTTACTTAGAATTTTCAGATTTTTGTGAAACATTGATAAACCATACATTTCTTATGGGATGTATACTATACATCACTTGCACTTTGAACTGAGTTTTTCAGTTGTATTGATTATTTATTACAAAAAGCCTGAATTTTACTGATAAATCAACCTTATATTTCAGACTATCGAATCCTTCATTATTCTAACAGTAGTTTTGTGTGTATCTGTTACTAATTCCTTTTATTTATTCAATTCTATCATTTTTATATTGCTCTTGAAATTTAAGGTTTTTATGATTTACTTGGGGGGTTAATAGAAAATGTGTATACCTTAGAATATTTTGCTTGCAGCCATTAGATAATTTGTTTATTCATTGTCTTTTATTTAGAAAGAATATAGCTTGCTGCATGGATTGATGATTTAGGAAACATATCCTTGCATTAGTGAAATCATTCTTTGCATTGCAAAAGATTTCAGAACAAATACCAGTTCTGATATTGGGAAAAGAATACTTGTGTTCAGGCACGTTTCTGTGTAACATAATTATGTTTATATATACTGTATAGTGGTGTCAGTGTATTACTTGGATAACAACATCAGGGTTACATATAAAAGTAAGGCAAGTTTACACATTTCAGAGCTATTAAAGGTAGAAGAGTGCTTTCAATTTTCTGTGTCCCATCTTGACTTTCATAATCTTATTTCTGGTGAAACATTACAAATGCATTTATTCACATGCATGCTGTGCAATGTGCTAAGGGGTAGGGGTGCTATTTAAGACAAGAAAGCACTGTGAATGATAAGCAAAATTTGATATTTGCTGGCTATTGGTTAATGTATGATGTCTAACAAGAAAAGTTATTTATGCTAGGTGAGTTGAGCAGTTATTTCTTTCTATGTTGGCATATGTGCAGTATTAAGCTGTGCTGTAAATGCTGTCTTTGAATAGCATTGTTGATCTGGAAAAAGTGAAATATGTTTTAGATCGCTCAAAATATTTTAAGATTTTCATACAGAAATGAACAGAATGAGAGTTGGATAAGTATGTAGCATTTATGGATCTGGAGAAGGCATATGATAGAGTTGATAGAGATGCTCTGTGGAAGGTATTAAGAATATATGGTGTGGGAGGCAAGTTGTTAGAAGCAGTGAAAAGTTTTGATCGAGGATGTAAGGCATGTGTATGTGTAGGAAGAGAGGAAAGTGATTGGTTCTCAGTGAATGTAGGTTTGCGGCAGGGGTGTGTGATGTCTCCATGGTTGTTTAATTAGTTTATGGATGGGGTTGTTAGGGAGATGAATGCAAGAGTTTTGGAAAGAGGGGCAAGTATGAAGTCTGTTGGGGATGAGAGAGCTTGGGAAGTGAGTCAGTTGTTGTTCGCTGATGATACAGCGCTGGTGGCTGATTCATGTGAGAAACTGCAGAAGCTGGTGACTGAGTTTGGTAAAGTGTGTGAAAGAAGAAAGTTAAGAGTAAATGTGAATAAGAGCAAGGTAATTAGGTACAGTAGGATTGAGGGTCAAGTCAATTGGGAGGTAAGTGTGAAGGGAGAAAAACTGGAGGAAGTAAAGTGTTTTAGATATCTGGGAGTTGATATCTGGCAGCGGATGGAACCATGGAACCAGAAGTGGATCATAGGGTGGGGGAGGAGGCAAAAATCCTGGGAGCCTTGAAGAATGTGTGGAAGTCGAGAACATTATCTCGGAAAGCAAAAATGGGTATGTTTGAAGGAATAGTGGTTCCAACAATGTTGTATGGTTGCGAGGCGTGGGCTATGGATAGAGTTGTGCGCAGTAGGATGGATGTACTGGAAATGAGATGTGTGAGGACAATGTGTGGTGTGAGGTGGTTTGATCGAGTAAGTAATGTAAGGGTAAGAGAGATGTGTGGAAATAAAAAGAGCGTGGTTGAGAGAGCAGAAGAGGGTGTTTTGAAATGGTTTGAGCACATGGAGAGAATGAGTGAGGAAAGATTGACAAAGAGGATATATGTGTCGGAGGTGGAGGGAAGGAGGAGTAGTTGGAGAACAAATTGGAGGTGGAAAGATGGAGTGAAAAAGATTTTGTGTGATCGGGGCCTGAACATGCAGGAAGGTGAAAGGAGGGCAAGGAATAGAGTGAATTGGATCGATGTGGTATACCGGGGTTGACGTGCTGTCAGTGGATTGAATCAGGGCATGTGAAGCGTCTGGGGTAAACCATGGAAAGCTGTGTAGGTATGTACATTTGCGTGTGTGGACGTATATATAAACATGTGTATGGGGGCGGGTTGGGCCATTTCTTTCGTCTGTTTCCTTGCGCTACCTCGCAAACGCGGAAGACAGCGACAAAGCAAAAAAAAAGAATATATATACATATATGTATATATATATATATATATATATATATATATATATATATATATATATATATATATATATATATATATATATATATATATATATATATATATATATATATATATATATATATATTCCTCCCCTCTCAGTTTTTTTTAATTTTCCAAAAGAAAGAACAGAGAAGGGCGCCAGATGAGGGTATTCCCTCAAAGTTCCAGTCCTCTGTTCTTAACGCTACCTTGATAACGCGGGAAATGGCGAATAGTATGAATAAATAGATAATATATATATATATATATATATATATATATATATATATATATATATATATATATATATATATATATATATATATATATATATATATATATATATATATATATATATATATATATATATATATATATATATATATATATATATATATATATATATATATATATATATATATATATATATATATATATATATAAATATATATATACATATATATATACATATATATATATATATATATATATATATATATATATATATATATATATATATATATATATATATATATATATATATATATATATATATATATATATATATATATATATATATATATATATATATATATATATATATATATATATATATATATATATATATATATATATATATATATATATATATATATATATATATATATATATATATTTATGTATATATATGTATATATATATATATATATATATATACATGTATATATATATATATAATATATATATATATATATATATATATATATATATATATATATATATATATATATATATATATATATATATATATATATATATATATATATATATATATATATACATGTATATATATATATATATATATATATATATATATATATATATATATATATATATATATATATATATATATATATATATATATATATATATATATATATATATATATATATATATATATATATATATATATATATATATATTTCCAAACCACTCTTCCCCTTTACCCTTGAGCTTCGTTTCACTCAGAGCCAAAACATCCAGGTTCCTTTCCTCAAACATACTACCTATCTCTCCTTTTTTCACATCTTGGTTACATCCACACACATTTAGGCACCCCACTCTGAGCCTTCGAGGAGGATGAGCACTCCCCGCGTGACTCCTTCTTCTGTTTCCCATTTTAGAAAGTTAATACAAGGAGGGGAGGATTTCCGGCCCCCCGCTCCCGTCCCCTCTAGTCGCTTTCTACGACACGCGAGGAATACGGGGGAAGTATTCTTTCACCCCTATCCCCAGGGATAATATACATATATAAACACACACACACACACACACACACACACACACACACACACACACGCACACACACACACACACACACACATACATATATATACATATGAAAAATGTAAGAAACAATTTAGAAAACAAACTTTTAGCTTGAAATGAATGAAAAATGAACGTCACATAATGGTTCAACCTCTGGTTATGGAAAAGGAAATGTACAATTTATTCACACAAACGTCAATAGCAGTTCTCATCAATTTCACCACTGAATCAATAAGCTTCAATGTCTAAGCTACATTTTTCTCCAAGGTTTGTTGAATGTGTCTGATGACAGAGTGGCAGATATAGTGTGTTTGGGTCGAGGTGGTGTGCAAAGTGAGAGGGTTAGGGAAAATGATTTGGTAAACAGAGAAGAGGTAGTAAAAGCTTTGCGGAAGATGAAAGCCGGCAAGGCAGCAGGTTTGGATGGTATTGCAGTGGAATTTATTAAAAAAGGGGGTGACTGTATTGTTGACTGGTTGGTAAGGTTATTTAATGTATGTATGACTCATGGTGAGGTGCCTGAGGATTGGCGGAATGCTTGCATAGTGCCATTGTACAAAGGCAAAGGGGATAAGAGTGAGTGCTCAAATTACAGAGGTATAAGTTTGTTGAGTATTCCTGGTAAATTATATGGGAGGGTACTGATTGAGAGGGTGAAGGCATGTACAGAGCATCAGATTGGGCAAGAGCAGTGTGGTTTCAGAAGTGGTAGAGGATGTGTGGATCAGGTGTTTGCTTTGAAGAATGTATGTGAGAAATACTTAGAAAAGCAAATGGATTTGTATGTAGCATTTATGGATCTGGAGAAGGCATATGATAGAGTTGATAGAGATGCTCTGTGGAAGGTATTAAGAATATATGGTGTGGGAGGCAAGTTGTTAGAAGCAGTGAAAAGTTTTTATCGAGGATGTAAGGCATGTGTACGTGTAGGAAGAGAGGAAAGTGATTGGTTCTCAGTGAATGTAGGTTTGCGGCAGGGGTGTGTGATGTCTCCATGGTTGTTTAATTTGTTTATGGATGGGGTTGTTAGGGAGGTAAATGCAAGAGTTTTGGAAAGAGGGGCAAGTATGAAGTCTGTTGGGGATGAGAGAGCTTGGGAAGTGAGTCAGTTGTTGTTCGCTGATGATACAGCGCTGGTGGCGGATTCATGTGAGAAACTGCAGAAGCTGGTGACGGAGTTTGGTAAAGTGTGTGGAAGAAGAAAGTTAAGAGTAAATGTCAATAAGAGCAAGGTTATTAGGTACAGTAGGGTTGAGGGTCAAGTCAATTGGGAGGTGAGTTTGAATGGTGAGAGGCTGGAGGAAGTGAAGTGTTTTAGATATCTGGGAGTGGATCTGTCAGCGGATGGAACCATGGAAGCGGAAGTGGATCATAGGGTGGGGGAGGGGGCGAAAATTTTGGGAGCCTTGAAAAATGTGTGGAAGTCGAGAACATTATCCCGGAAAGCAAAAATGGGTATGTTTGAAGGAATAGTAGTTCCAACAATGTTGTATGGTTGCGAGGCGTGGGCTATGGATAGAGTTGTGCGCAGGAGGATGGATGTGCTGGAAATGAGATGTTTGAGGACAATGTGTGGTGTGAGGTGGTTTGATCGAGTAAGTAACGTAAGGGTAAGAGAGATGTGTGGAAATAAAAAGAGCGTGGTTGAGAGAGCAGAAGAGGGTGTTTTGAAATGGTTTGGGCACATGGAGAGAATGAGTGAGGAAAGATTGACCAAGAGGATATATGTGTCGGAGGTGGAGGGAACGAGGAGAAGAGGGAGACCAAATTGGAGGTGGAAAGATGGAGTGAAAAGGATTTTGTGTGACCGGGGCCTGAACATGCAGGAGGGTGAAAGGAGGGCAAGGAATAGAGTGAATTGGAGCGATGTGGTATACAGGGGTTGACGTGCTGTCAGTGGATTGAATCAAGGCATGTGAAGCGTCTGGGGTAAACCATGGAAAGCTGTGTAGGTATGTATATTTGCGTGTGTGGACGTGTGTATGTACATGTGTATGGGGGGGGTTGGGCCATTTCTTTCGTCTGTTTCCTTGCGCTACCTCGCAAACGCGGGAGACAGCGACAAAGAATAAAAAAAAAAAAAAAAATATATATATATATATATATATATATATATATATATATATATATATATATATATATATATATATATATATATATATATATATATATATATATATGGTAAGGTTATTTAATGTATGTATGACTCAAGGTGAGGTGCCTAAGGATTGGCGGAATGCGTGCAT
The DNA here is from genome assembly GCF_036320965.1 of Panulirus ornatus. NCBI lineage: Eukaryota > Metazoa > Arthropoda > Malacostraca > Decapoda > Palinuridae > Panulirus > Panulirus ornatus. The sequence goes on along the minus strand of NC_092242.1, from coordinate 44,440,805 downwards.
AGTGCCATTGTACAAAGGCAAAGGGGATAAGAGTGAGTGCTCAAATTACACAGGTATAAGTCTGTTGAGTATTCCTGGTAAATTATATGGGAGGGTATTGATTGAGAGGGTGAAGTCATGTACAGAGCATCAGATTGGGGAAGAGCAGAGTGGTTTCAGAAGTGGTAGAGGATGTGTTGATCAGGTGTTTGCTTTGAAGAATGTATGTGAGAAATACTTAGAAAAGCAAATGGATTTGAATGTAGCATCTATGGATCTGGAGAAGGCATATGATAGAGTTGATAGAGATGCTCTGTGGAAGGTATTAAGAATATATGGTGTGGGAGGCAAGTTGTTAGAAGCAGTGAAAAGTTTTTATCGAGGATGTAAGGCATGTGTACGTGTAGGAAGAGAGGAAACTGATTGGTTCTCAGTAAATGTAGGTTTGCGGCAGGGGTGTGTGATGTCTCCATGGTTGTTTAATTTTTTTATGGATAGGGTTGTTAGGGAGGTGAATGCAAGAGTTTTGGAAAGAGGGGCAAGTATGAAGTCTGCTGGGGATGAGAGAGCTTGGGAAGTGAGTCAGTTGTTGTTCGTTGATGATACAGCGTTGGTGGCTCATTCATGTGAGAAACTGCAGAAGCTGGTGACTGAGTTTGGTAAAGTGTGTGAAAGAAGAAAGTTAAGAATAAATGTGAATAAGAGCAAAGTAATTAGGTACAGTAGGGTTGAGGGTCAAGTCAATTGGGAGGTAAGTTTGAATGGAGAAAAACTGGTGGAAGTAAAGTGTTTTAGGTATCTGGGTGTGGATCTGGCAGCGGATGGAACCATGGAAGCGGAAGTGGAGCATAGGGTGGGGAGGTGGCGAAAATCCTGGGAGCCTTGAAGAATGTGTGGAAGTCGAGAACATTATCTCGGAAAGCAAAAATGGGTATGTTTGAAGGAATAGTGGTTCCAACAATGTTGTATGGTTGGGAGGCATGGGCTATGGATAGAGTTGTGCACAGGAGGATAGATGTGCTGGAAATGAGATGTTTGAGGACAGTATGTGGTGTGAGGTGGTTTGATCGAGTAAGTAACGTAAGGGTAAGAGAGATGTGTGGAAAAAAAAAGAGCGTGGTTGAGAGAGCAGAAGAGGGTGTTTTGAAATGGTTTGGGCACATGGAGAGAATGAGTGAGGAAAGATTGACCAAGAGGATATATGTGTCGGAGGTGGAGGGAACGAGGAGAAGTGGTAGACCAAATTGGAGGTGGAAAGATGGGGTGAAAAAGATTTTGTGTAATCGGGGCCTGAACATGCTGGAGGGTGAAAGGAGGGCAAGGAATAGAGTGAATTGGATCGATGTGGTATACCGGGGTTGACGTGCTGTCAGTGGATTGAATCAGGGCATGTGAAGCGTCTGGGGTAAACCATGGAAAGCTTTGTAGGTATGTTTATTTGCGTGTGTTGACGTATGTATATACATGAATATGGGGGTGGGTTTGGCCATTTCTTTCGTCTGTTTCCTTGCGCTACCTCGCTAACGCGGGAGACAATCGACAAAGCAAAAAAAAAAAAAAAAAATATATATATATATATATATATATATATATATATATATATATATATATATAATATATATATATATATATATATATATATATATATATATATATATATATA
>NC_092242.1:44414163-44436663 GCF_036320965.1 Panulirus ornatus | reverse complement strand
TGAAGTTCCCATTTGCTCCCTTGTCTTACGCACTTTATTTACCTCCTTCCAGAACATCTTTTTATTCTCCCTAAAATTTAATGATACTCTCTCACCCCAACTCTCATTTGCCCTCTTTTTCACCTCTTGCACCTTTCTCTTGACCTCCTGTCTCTTTCATTTATACATCTCCCACTCAATTGCATTTTTTCCCTGCAAAAATCGTCCAAATGTATGGGTTTTCAGAAAAGAAGAGTGAATGTTGGGGTGAAGAGGGTGGTGAGAGTAAGTGAGCTTGGGAAGGAGACCTGTGTGAGGAAGTACCAGGAGAGACTGAGTACAGAATGGAAAAAGGTGAGAACATTGGAAGTAAGGGGAATGGGGGAGGAATGGGATGTATTTAGGGAATCAGTGATGGATTGCGCAAAAGATGCTTGTGGCATGAGACGAGTGGGAGGTGGGTTAGTTAGAAAGGGTAGTGAGTGGTGGGATGAAGAAGTAAGAGTATTAGTGAAAGAGAAGAGAGAGGCATTTGGACGATATATATATATATATATATATATATATATATATATATTTTTTTTTTTTTTTTTTATACTTTGTCGCTGTCTCCCGCGTTTGCGAGGTATATAATATATATATATTATATGTATATAATATATATATATGTATATAATATATATGCATATATATATATATATTTTCCCTGGGGATAGGGGAGAAAGAATACTTCCCACGTATTCCCTGCGTCTCGTAGAAGGCGACTAAAAGGGGAGGGAGCGGGGGGCTGGAAATCCTCCCCTCTCAATTTTTTTTTTTTTTTTTTTTTTTTCCAAAAGAAGGAACAGAGAAGGGGGCCAGGTGAAGATATTCCCTCACTGGCCCAGTCCTCTGTTCTTAACGCTACCTCGCTAACGCGGGAAATGGCGAATAGTTTAAAAAAAAAAAAATATATATATATATATATATATATATATATATATATAAATATATATTTGAGAAATACTTAGAAAAGCAAATGGATTTGTATGTAGCATTTATGGATCTGGAGAAGGCATATGATAGAGTTGATAGAGATGCTCTGTGGAAGGTATTAAGAATATATGGTGTGGGAGGCAAGTTGTTACAAGCAGTGAAAAGTTTTTATCGAGGATGTAAGGCATGTGTACGTGTAGGAAGAGAGGAAAGTGATTGGTTCTCAGTGAATGTAGGTTTGCGGCAGGGGTGTGTGATGTCTACATGGTTGTTTAATTTGTTTATGGATGGTGTTGTTAGGGAGGTGAATGCAAGAGTTTTGGAAAGAGGTGCAAGTATGAAGTCTGTTGGGGATGAGAGAGGTTGGGAAGTGAGTCAGTTGTTGTTCGCTGATGATACAGCGCTGGTGGCTGATTCATGTGAGAAACTGCAGAATATATATATATATATATATATATATATATATATATATATATATATATATATATATATATATATATATATATATATATATATATATATATATATATATATATATATATATATATATGTCCCGCGTTTGCGAGGTAGCGCAAGGAAACAGACGAAAGAAATGGCCCAACCCCCCCCCCATACACATGTATATACATACGTCCACACACGCAAATATACATACCTACACAGCTTTCCATGGTTTACCCCAGACGCTTCACATGCCTTGATTCAATCCACTGACAGCACGTCCACCCCGGTACACCACATCGCTCCAATTCACTCTATTCCTTGCGCTCCTTTCACCCTCCTGCATGTTCAGGCCCCGATCACACAAAATCTTTTTCACTCCATCTTTCCACCTCCAATTTGGTCTCCCTCTTCTCCTCGCTCTCTCCACCTCCGACACATATATCCTCTTGGTCAATCTTTCCTCACTCATTCTCTCCATGTGCCCAAACCATTTCAAAACACCCTCTTCTGCTCTCTCAACCGGGCTCTTTTTATTTCCACACATCTCTCTTACCCTTACGTTGCTTACTCGATCAAACCACCTCACACCACACATTGTCCTCAAACATCTCATTTCCAGCACATCCATCCTCCTGCGCACAACTCTATCCATAGCCCACGCCTCGCAACCATACAACATTGTTTGAACCACTATTCCTTCAAACATACCCATTTTTGCTTTCCGAGATAATGTTCTCGACTTCCACACATTCTTCAAGGCTCCCAGAATTTTCGCCCCCTCCCCCACCCTATGATCCACTTCCGCTTCCATGGTTCCCTCCGCTGCCAGATCCACTCCCAGATATCTAAAGCACTTCACTTCCTCCAGTTTTTCTCCATTGAAACTCACCTCCCAATTGACTTGACCCTCAACCCTACTGTACCTAATAACCTTGCTCTTATTCACATTTACTCTTAACTTTCTTCTTCCACACACTTTACCAAACTCAGTCTCCAGCTTCTGCAGTTTCTCACATGAATCAGCCACCAGCGCTGTATCATCAGCGAACAAGAACTGACTCACTTCCCAAGCTCTCTCATCCCCATATATATATATATATATATATATATATATATATATATATATATATATATATATATATATATATATATATATATATATATATATATATATATATATATGCAGAAGCTGGTGACGGAGTTTGGTAAAGTGTGTGGAAGAAGAAAGTTAAGAGTAAATGTGAATAAGAGCAAGGTTATTAGGTACAGTAGGGTTGAGGGTCAAGTCAATTGGGAGGTGAGTTTGAATGGAGAAAAACTGGAGGAAGTGAAGTGTTTTAGATATCTGGGAGTGGATCTGGCAGCGGATGGAACCATGGAAGTGGAAGTGGATCATAGGGTGGGGGAGGGGGCGAAAATTTTGGGAGCCTTGAAAAATGTGTGGAAGTCGAGAACATTATCCCGGAAAGCAAAAATGGGTATGTTTGAAGGAATAGTGGTTCCAACAATGTTGTATGGTTGCGAGGCGTGTGCTATGGATAGAGTTGTGCGCAGGAGGTTGGATGTGCTGGAAATGAGATGCTTGAGGACAATGTGTGGTGTGAGGTGGTTTGATCGAGTAAGTAACGTAAGGGTAAGAGAGATGTGTGGAAATAAAAAGAGCGTGGTTGAGAGAGCAGAAGAGGGTGTTTTGAAATGGTTTGGGTACATGGAGAGAATGAGTGAGGAAAGATTGACCAAGAGGATATATGTGTCGGAGGTGGAGGGAACGAGGAGAAGAGGGAGACCAAATTGGAGGTGGAAAGATGGAGTGAAAAGGATTTTGTGTGATCGGGGCCTGAACTTGCAGGAGGGTGAAAGGAGGGCAAGAAATAGAGCGAATTGGAGTGATGTGGTATACAGGGGTTGACGTGCTGTCAGTGGATTGAACCAGGGCATGTGAAGCGTCCGGGGTAAACCATGGAAAGCTGTGTAGGTATGTATATTTGCGTGTGTGGACGTGTGTATGTACATGTGTTTGGGGGGGGTTGGGCCATTTCTTTCGTCTGTTTCCTTGCGCTACCTCGCAAACGCGGGAGACAGCGACAAAGTATAAAAAAAAAAAAAAAAAAAAAAAGAATATATATATATATATATATATATATATATATATATTTATATATATGATAACTGAGACGGCAAAGCTCCACTGAATACAATGATCATAGTTTTAACGTGATTGAACAAGACATTTGATTCTTGTCCCGTTCTTATACTATATTTATGTTGCTTAAGTCTGACAGAAAGATCCTTACCTGTCTGCCCAACATAAAACTTATGACAATTTCTACAAGGCCCTTTATAATGCACCCAGGAGAATTTTCTGGTGAGTTCCTGATTGAAATGTTCTTTATAGTATTATTGTTGCAGAAGGCAACATTTACATTAAAGGATTTACGCATCATGGGAAGTAAAGTAAAATTATTTTTAAAAGGAAGAACTAAACGATTCTTGGTGTCCATAGGCAAGGAAGCAAGTTTAAGTTTAGCATATATAGAAAACCTACCAATGTATCCTTATATATCAATTATTACTCATCTCAACATGATAGAGTTAAATTATCATCATTTCAATCTGTGTTCCTTAGGGTATTACGTATTTGCAGTCCAGAGTATATTGACGAGTTTGAGAAGATATATTCTATTGGATCTAAGTTAAAGTACCCTAGATCTTTCATTGATAAATCCCTTAAGTTAGCAAAGAAATCATTTTATAGAGTTGAGACCAAACCTCCCATTGACACCAAGAATCTTTTAGTTCTCTCTTCCCATATTTCTTAAATCTTTTAATGTAAATGTTGCCTTCAGCAACAATAATACTATAAAGAATATTTCAATCAGGAACTCACCAGAAAATTCTCCTGGGTGCGTCTATAAAGTGCCTTGTAGCAATTGTCATAAGTTTTATATTGGGCAGACTGGTGGGGATTTTTCTGTTAGACTTAAGCAACATAGATATAGTATAAAAACAGGACAAGAATCAAATGCCTTGTTTGATCACGTTAAAAACTTTGATCATTGTATTGACTGGAGTAATGCTATCTCAGTTATAAACTCTAACTCCAGTGCCACGAGAAATATCATTGAATCTTCTATTATTGAATACACAAAGAATTATAATCTTAATATTAGTGAAGGCCTATACAAATTGGAATACCTTATTGTTAATAAAATTTGTAAACAATTCACCTTCATTTCCACATAATAAGTTTATGACACGCTCGTTGTCAGTCTTGAACAATCGCATGTTTACCAAATGGCGTCCTAGCTAAGTTTCTTTGTTGTATATCAACTGACTGTTATATTTCTCTCTTGTGTCTCCCCTGATGATGTGATTATTACACGAAAGTGCACTTAGGAACTTATCGTGTTTCATTTTCCCAGTGGACTCATAGGAATATATATATCTTTCATAATTGCTCGTAATTTCCTGCATTTGCAAGATAGCACCAGCAACAAACAAAGAAAACGTCTCTATCACTAATATTCATTCTATGGCAACAATGCACCGAAGCACAGCCCCCTATCCACAAGCAGACTCCAAGGCATTTTCCTTGGTTTCCCCAGCTGCTTTCACTGACCTGGTTTAGTACACTTCTAGCTTATTGACCCTGTCTACTACATAGCTCCAATTCACTCTATCCAATGCACGCTTTGCACGCTCTTGCATGTTCTTTTTCGCTCTACTCATCCCACTCCAGTTTGGTCTCTCTCCTCTCTTGTTCCCTCCACAACAGACACAAATATCCTCTTTGTTAACCTCACCTTACTTTCTCTCTCCATATGTCCATACCATTCTAGAAACCCTCTTCAGCTCTCAGTCATAATCTGCTTATTACCACACCTTTCTCTTACCCTTATTAGCAATGGTGAACATCATCAACAGGTTTAGTGAACAGTAGGGGACAGTGAAGATATCCTGGCCATCAATAATATTACTGCATTCCTTCAAGTGTAAGATTTATTTACCTGTTCAAGTGTTCAAGGTTAACTAATTCCTTTGTGGAAATGAAATCTGTGTAAAGTTGAATTCTATATATGAATCCTATGTCTCTGTCTATCATCCGGTTCATATTTTCAGAATGAAATTAAATTTCAGTGCTTGGGCATTTGACTAGTGTTAGCATTACGCTATAGATGTATAAGCTATATTACTAAATCTTTGTGACACCCGCTGGCTAACTTAACTAACTCTGAAGTGATTCTTCGCAGCAAGTTCCATTGTTTATCGCATGATTCTCAGCAGAAAAAGTCGGAGGAAGTACAGTTTAGTTGGTCATTTACCCGGGTCTGGGGGTTTCTAAGTGACTGGTAACTTGTTGCACGACTGTCGCATGTTTTCATCTGTTTAAGAAAATAATGTGCATAACAGGATAAAGAACACACAATGACAATTTTCTTGAGACTTGAACAAGTATAACGTAACACACACACACATACACACACACACACACACACACACACACACACACACACACACACACACACACACACTCACACACTTTGGAGTAAATGAATTAGAGAACGTATAAACAGTGTTGTAAACAAAGTAATGATATTCTAAAGGTCAGAGTGATTGAAGAAGGTAGTGTATTGCTTGCCACATGCTTCATGAACCTCAGGAACTATATCATCAGATAAAGTCAACAAGATCCGAGAAGAATTCTTTCACATCAATATGAAGCAGGTGAAGTGAGGACCACGCAGAGAATACATCCAAGTAAGAATGACTAATCAGTAATAAGGTTATATGTAACCTACGATGTACTGTTGCTCCTGCTGACACCCAGGATGTAGTGTTACCACTGCTGACACCTACGATGTAGTGTTACTACTGTTGACACCCAGGATTTAGTGCTTATTAACCATGCTGACTCTTAAGTATGTAGTGTTACCCCTGATGACACCCAGATTGTATTGTTACCACTGGTGACACCCAGGTTGTAGTGTTCCTTCCGATGTCACTACTACACATTGGCTGTCATCAGATGGAACACTGGATCATGGGTGTCAGGTATTACGTGATGGTGGCACGTGTTACATGGTGGTGGTGGTGGATGTTTCATGATGAGGCAAGTGTTACGTGATAGTGGCAGGCGTTACACGACAGTGGCAGGAGTTACTTGATGGTGGCAGACGTTACATGATGGTAGCAGGTATTACGTGGTGATGGCAGGCGTTACTGGTCTGGTTGCACAGTGTGCCAGAGACAGGATGTAGGGGCTCACCTCCTACCGCGATACTTATTTATAATGACTGAATCTTCCGGTCTGGTCGCTCGCGATTCATAGGTTCAAGCGCAGTGGAGGCGAGTTATAGTAGCCAGCCGGGCGTGGAGGAGGAAGGGGGAAGAAGAGTGGGGAGGGAGGCGTGGGGAAGGTGGACGGTGGGGGGGAAGGAGGAAGGGTGGAAGTTGAAAGAGAAGGGGGGAGGTGTGGAACAGGGAAAGGAAGGGTTGTGGAACAGGTTGAGGAAGGGGTGTGAAACAGGAGCAAGATGCGGATGTGGAGCAAGGAGGAGGAGGAAGCGTAGAGTGTGAAAGGGGAGGGTATCTGAGGTAGAGGGAAAGGTGAAAGTTGAGAGGAGGCGGGTGTGGATCAGGGAGAAGGAGGGAGGATAGAAATTGAGAGTTGGTTGAGGGTAGGGGAAGAATAAGTGTTGCACAACAGTTGATAAATTTACTGTGATTCACGTAGCCTGTCAACAATATGTTTACTTCTCTTCTCATCATAGTGAAGATGGACAACAACCTCTACCATCATAGTCAGCATGGCTTCCCAGTGGGTAGAGGCAAGATCGATCGCCACTGTAAAAAGTATATACTAACGAGACAGAGGTGTGAAGTGAATGATAATGCAAACGGATGTATATATAAAGCCTTCGACAAAGAGTGGACAAGTGGCCTCGAGTATAGACCGCTCTAGCCAGGCGCGCTAGAAATCACCCAGTGATTGCTGTTCGGTATCCTCAAACAACGTACCGACCAATTATCCATAAACACTATCAATATTCCTAAGCAGGGTCTTACGGGGACACTCACGCCCCACACCGCAGACATCACCGCTCCTGCAGGGAACGAGAGTATGAACATCCTCCACGCAGACGACGTCACACAATTAGTCGTGAACACACCCACACGTGGGAGCGGCCAGGCTCAACAGCTGTGAGGGAGAGAGCCTGAAAAATAAAGTTAAACTTATGCAGTTGTGGTTACAGAGAAGGGAAATCGAGCAGCATAGTTATAGAGAGAAAACAGATACAGCACAAAAGAGCTGCTAAAGGCTAGACCATTGGCTAAAGTAATGAGGTTTAAGAATAGATCATAAAAGAAAAAATGTCACTCAAGGTAAAGCAACGATTACAGACTTTCACAGATTCTGGAGCTTCCTGGAGCAACAAAAACTACATCTGCTGAAGGCCATTATTTTTCCACTAATAGACTACTTCACAGATCCCGCTCATCTGGCCTCTAAATCACTTTTGCTGATGCTCTAGAGGGCACATAATATGGCATTAAGTGTAGGCGGTAATTTAAAAATCCAAAACAATGAAATAGTGAAGACCAACATCCAGATCTTAACATAAAAGCCAAATAGCAAATGTTCAAAAGAAGGGAAAAGAGGCAGGAGCATGAACACATTGAACACAGACATACACACATGTTCAAGATACAGATAGCAGCATAAACACTGAATATACATGGCTCCCTTGCAGTCTCCAGGCCTTGAAAAAAACACCGACCATTCATCTATGTAAAAAATTTATATAGCTTAGCCAACCCGACCCTCATCCATGCTATAGCAACACAGATCATCACCTCATACACACAGAGAGACATACGAGAGTATAACATGAGTGTAAAACTCTCCCCATAACACACAAATAATAATCAATAGTCATTAATAACGACGGTATATGAATTCAGTACTAATGAAATGTGTCATGGTAGCTACTTACATATTTCAGTAAATATATACTGTACTATACGCTGTACCGATAACTTGTGTATCTCCACTTGGAGTTCCATAACCAAAAATAAGATGTGAATGGTGAAGATGCTGGGCAGGCGGTAAATGAGAAGGTGGGAGAGATGTGTCGACCTTGGAGTAGGGAACAGGATATAAGCTATAAATAGGAAGGAGAGATAAAAGAAGACACGATTGTCCATCAAATGCTTATCTATGATGAAGAAAAGCAAAATGGGTTGTGCTTCAAAGGTGGCCGACGATCCGGCCCTGAGAGTAAACACATGAACTAACTCATCAGTTGGTACTAATCACTCCTCGAAAACTTGACCTTATATTTTCAGAATGTATGCAAGTCATAGGACAATGCTGAGTGTCTCATAGGCCAACATTCTCTTCAGGCAATGAAGCATTTTCAGTTCTTTGCTTTTTATATTGTCGCGAAAAAACCTCTCACTGACTATATATATATATATATATATATATATATATATATATATATATATATATATATATATATATATATATATATATATATATATATATATATATATATATATATATATATATATATATATATATATATATATATATATATATATATATATATATATATATATATATATATATATATATATATATATATATATATATATATATATATATATATATATATATATATATATATATATATATATATATATCATGCCACAAGAATCTTTTGCGCAATCCATCACTGATTCCCTAAATACATCCCATTCCTCCCCCACTCCCCTTACTTCCATTGTTCTCACCTTTTTCCATTCTGTACTCAGTCTCTCCTGGTACTTCCTCACACAAGTCTCCTTCCCAAGCTCACTTACTCTCACCACCCTCTTCACCCCAACATTCACTTTTCTTTTCTGAAAACCCATACAAATCTTCACCTTAGCCTCCACAAGATAATGATCAGACATCCCTCCAGTTGCACCTCTCAGCACATTAACATCCAAAAGTCTCTCTTTCGCGCGCCTGTTAATTAACACGTAATCCAATAACGCTCTCTGGCCATCTCTCCTACTTACATAAGTATACTTATGTATATCTCGCTTTTTAAACCAGGTATTCCCAATCATCAGTCCTTTTTCAGCACATAAATCTACAAGCTCTTCACCATTTCCATTTACAACACTGAACACCCCATGTATACCAATTATTCCCTCAACTGCCACATTACTCAGCTTTGCATTCAAATCACCCATCACTATAACCCGGTCTCGTGCATCAAAACCACTAACACACTCATTCAGCTGCTCCCAAAACACTTGCCTCTCATGATCTTTCTTCTCATGCCCAGGTGCATATGCACCAATAATCACCCATCTCTCTCCATCAACTTTCAGTTGTGGGAGATGGGTTGATTAGAAAGGGTAGTGAGTGGTGGGATGAAGAAGTAAGAGTATTAGTGAAAGAGAAGAGAGAGGCATTTGGACGATTTTTGCAAGGGAAAAAATGCAATTGAGTGGGAGATGTATAAAAGAAAGAGACAGGAGGTCAAGAGAAAGGTGCAAGAGGTGAAAAAAAGGGCAAATGAGAGTTGGGGTGAGAGAGTATCATTAAATTTTAGGGAGAATAAAAAGATGTTCTGCAAGGAGGTAAGTAAAGTGCGTAAGACAAGGGAGCAAATGGGAACTTCAGTGAAGGGCGCAAATGGGGAGGTGAAAACAAGTAGTGGTGATGTGAGAAGGAGATGGAGTGAGTATTTTGAAGGTTTGTTGAATGTGTTTGATGATAGAGTGGCAGATATAGGGTGTTTTGGTCGAGGTGGTGTGCAAAGTGAGAGGGTTAGGGAAAATGATTTGGTAAACAGAGAAGAGGTAGTAAAAGCTTTGCGGAGGATGAAAGCCGGCAAGGCAGCAGGTTTGGATGGTATTGCAGTGGAATTTATTAAAAAAGGGGGTGACTGTATTGTTGACTGGTTGGTAAGGTTATTTAATGTATGTATGACTCATGGTGAGGTGCCTGAGGATTGGCGGAATGCGTGCATAGTGCCATTGTACAAAGGCAAAAGGGATAAGAGTGAGTGCTCAAATTACAGAGGTATAAGTTTGTTGAGTATTCCTGGTAAATTATATGGGAGGGTATTGATTGAGAGGGTGAAGGCATGTACAGAGCATCAGATTGGGGAAGAGCAGTATGGTTTCAGAAGTGGTAGAGGATGTGTGGATCAGGTGTTTGCTTTGAAGAATGTATGTGAGAAATACTTAGAAAAGCAAATGGATTTGTATGTAGCATTTATGGATCTGGAGAAGGCATATGATAGAGTTGATAGAGATGCTCTGTGGAAGGTATTAACAATATATGGTGTCGGAGGCAAGTTCTTAGAAGCAGTGAAAAGTTTTTATCGAGGATGTAAGGCATGTGTACGTGTAGGAAGAGAGGAAAGTGATTGGTTCTCAGTGAATGTAGGTTTGCGGCAGGGGCGTGTGATGTCTCCATGGTTGTTTAATTTGTTTATGGATGGGGTTGTTAGGGAGGTGAATGCAAGAGTTTTGGAAAGAGGGGCAAGTATGAAGTCTGTTGGGGATGAGAGAGCTTGGGAAGTGAGTCAGTTGTTGTTCGCTGATGATACAGCGCTGGTGGCTGATTCATGTGAGAAACTGCAGAAGCTGGTGACTGAGTTTGGTAAAGTGTGTGAAAGAAGAAAGTTAAGAGTAAATGTGAATAAGAGCAAGGTTATTAGGTACAGTTGGGTTGAGGGTCAAGTCAATTGGGAGGTGAGTTTGAATGGAGAAAAACTGGAGGAAGTAAAGTGTTTTAGATATCTGGGAGTGGATCTGTCAGCGGATGGAACCATGGAAGCGGAGGTGGATCATAGGGTGGGGGAGGGGGCGAAAATTCTGGGAGCCTTGAAGAATGTTTGGAAGTCAAGAACATTATCTCGGAAAGCAAAAATGGGTATGTTTGAAGGAATAGTGGTTCCAACAATGTTGTGTGGTTGCGAGGCGTGGGCTATGGATAGAGTTGTGCGCAGGAGGATGGATGTGCTGGAAATGAGATGTTTGAGGACAATGTGTGGTGTGAGGTGGTTTGATCGAGTAAGTAACGTAAGGGTAAGAGAGATGTGTGGAAATAAAAAGAGCGTGGTTGAGAGAGCAGAAGAGGGTGTTTTGAAATGGTTTGGGCACATAGAGAGAATGAGTGAGGAAAGATTGACCAAGAGGATATATGTGTCGGAGGTGGAGGGAACGAGGAGAAGAGGGAGACCAAATTGGAGGTGGAAAGATGGAGTGAAAAAGATTTTGTGTGATCGGGGCCTGAACATGCAGGAGGGTGAAAGGAGGGCAAGGAATAGAGTGAATTGGAGCGATGTAGTATACCGGGGTTGACGTGCTGTCAGTGGATGGAATCATGGCATGTGACGCGTCTGGGGTAAACCATGGAAAGCTGTGTAGGTATGTGTATTTGCGTGTGTGGACATATGTATATACATGTGTATGGGGGGGGGTTGGGCCATTTCTTTCCTCTGTTTCCTTGCGCTACCTCGCAAACGCGGGAGACAGCGACAAAGCAAAAAAAAAAAAAAAATATATATATATATATATATATATATATATATATATATATATATATATAGAGGGAACAGAGAAGGGGCCCAGGTGAGGATATTCCCTCAAGGGCCCAGTCCTCTGTTCTCAACGCTACCTCGCTAATGCGGGAAATGGCGAATAGTATGAAAGAAAAGAAAGAAAATATATATATATATATATATATATATATATATATATATAAATATATATATATATATATGTATATATATATATATATATATATATATATATATATATATATATATATATATATATATATATATATATATATATATATATAAATAAATATATTCCTCTGAGTCCACGGGAAAAATGAAGCACGACTCATAGGAATATCTTGATCACGCGCAAAATTGTGATCCTTTCCAATATATATAAATATATATATATATATATATATATATATATATATATATATATATATATATATGTGTATGTGTGTGTGTGTGGATTAGGTGTTTGTTTTGAAGAATGTGTGTGAGAGATACTTAGAAAAGCAAATGTATTTGTATTTAGTATTCATGGATCTGGAGAAGGCATATGATATAGTTTACAGAGATGATCTGTGGAAGGTATTAAGAATATATGGTGTAGGGAGGCAAGTTGTTAGAGGTAGTGAAAGTTTTTATCGAGGATGTAAGGCATATATACGTGTAGGAAGAGAGGAAAGTGATTGGTTCTCATTGAATGTAGGTTTGCGGCAGGGGTGTGTGATGTCTCTATGGTTGTTTAATTTGTTTATAATTGGGGTTGTTCGGGAGGTGAATGCAAGAGTTTTGGAAAGAGGGGCAAGTATGAAGTCTGTTGTGAATGAGAGAGCTTGGGAAGTGAGTCAGCTGTTGTTCGCTGATGATACAGCGCTGGTGGCTGACTCATATGAGAAACTGCAGAAGCTGGTAACTGAGTTTCGTAAAGTTTTTGGAAGAAGAAACCTGAGAGTAAATGTGAATAAGAGCAAGATTATTAGGTACGGTAGGGTTGAGGGAGAAGTCAGTTTGAATGAAGAAAAACTGGAGGAATTGAAGTGTTTTAGATATCTGGAAATGGATTTGGCAGCGGATGGAATCATGGAAGCTGAAGTGAATCATAGGGTGGAGGAAGGGGCGAAAATTCTGGGAGCCTTGAAGAATGTGTGGAAGTCGAGAACATTATCTCGGAAAGGAAAAATGGGTATGCTCGAAGCAATAGTGGTTCCAACATTGTTATATGGCTGCGAGGCGTAAGCTATGGATTGAGTTGTGTGGAGGAGGGTGGATGTGCTGGAAATGATATGCTTCAGGACAATATGTGGTGTGAGGTGTAAGTAATAATAGGGTAAGAGAGATGTGTGGTAATGAAAAGAGTGTGGTTGAGAGAGCAGAAGAGGGTGTTTTGAAATAGTTTCGTCACATGGAGAGAATGTGTAAGAAAATATTGACAAAGAGGATATATGTGTCAGAGGTGGAGGGAACAAGGTGAAGTGGGAGACCAAATTAGAGGTGGAAAGATGGAGTGGAAAAGATTTTGAGTGATCGGGGCCTTAACCTTGGA
This sequence comes from Panulirus ornatus, assembly GCF_036320965.1. NCBI lineage: Eukaryota > Metazoa > Arthropoda > Malacostraca > Decapoda > Palinuridae > Panulirus > Panulirus ornatus. Next base: position 44,423,142 of record NC_092242.1, on the reverse strand, counting down.
AAGATTGAAAGGCGTGCAATGAATAGAGTGAATTGGAACGATGTGGTATACCGGGTTCAACGTGCTGTCAATGGATTGAATCAGGGCATGTGGGTAAACCATGGAAAGTTCTGTGGGACCTGGATGTTTAAAGTGAGCTATTGCTTTGGTGCATTATTATATGACTGCTAGAGACTGAGTGTGAACGAATGTGGCATTTGTTGTCTTTTCTTAGCACTACCTGGCGCACATGAGAGGGAAGGGTGTTGTTATTTCAAGTGTGGCGGGATGGCGATGGGAATGAATAAAGAGAGACAGTATGAATTAAGCACATGTGTATATATATATGTATATATATACACATATACATATATATGTATATATATATACACCACTTATCCATGGGGATAGGGGTGAAAGAATACTTCCCACGCATTCCTCGCGTGTCGTAGAAGGCGACTAGAGGGGACGGGAGCGGGGGGGCCAGAAATCCTCCCCTCCTTGTATTTTTTTTAACTTTCTAAAATGGGAAACAGAAGAAGGAGTCACGCGGGGAGTGCTCATCCTCCTCGAAGGCTCAGACTGGGGTGTCTAAATGTGTGTGGATGTAACCAAGATCTGAAAAAAAGGAGAGATAGGTAGTATGTTTGAGGAAAGGAACCTGGATATTTTGGCTTTGAGTGAAACGAAGCTCAAGGGTAAAGGGGAAGAGTGGTTTGGGAATGTCTTGGGAGTAAAGTCAGGGGTTAGTGAGAGGACAAGAGCAAGGGAAGGAGTAGCAGTACTCCTGAAACAGGAGTTGTGGGAGTATGTGATAGAATGTAAGAAGGTAAATTCTCGATTAATATGGGTAAAACTGAAAGTTGATGGAGAGAGATGGGTGATTATTGGTGCATATGCACCTGGGCATGAGAAGAAAGATCATGAGAGGCAAGTGTTTTGGGAGCAGCTGAGTGAGTGTGTTAGTGGTTTTGATGCACGAGACCGAGTTATAGTGATGGGTGATTTGAATGCAAAGGTGAGTAATGTGGCAGTTGAGAGAATAATTAGTATACATGGGGTGTTCAGTGTTGTAAATGGAAATGGTGAAGAGCTTGTAGATTTATGTGCTGAAAAAGGACTGATGATTGGGAATACCTGGTTTGAGAAGCGAGATATACATAAGTATACGTATGTAAGTAGGAGAGATGGCCAGAGAGCGTTATTGGATTACGTGTTAATTGACAGGCGCGCGAAAGAGAGACTTTTAGATGTTAATGTGCTGAGAGGCGCAACTGGAGGGATGTCTGATCATTATCTTGTGGAGGCTAAGGTGAAGATTTGTATGGGTTTTCAGAAAAGAAGAGTGAATGTTGGGGTGAAGATCGTGGTGAGAGTAAGTGAGCTTGGGAAGGAGACTTGTGTGAGGAAGTACCAGGAGAGACTGAGTACAGAATGGAAAAAGGTGAGAACAATGGAAGTAAGGGAAGTAGGGGAGGAATGGGATGTATTTAGGGAATCAGTGATGGATTGCGCAAAAGATGCTTGTGGCATGAGAAGAGTGGGAGGTGGGTTGATTAGAAAGGGTAATGAGTGGTGGGATGAAGAAGTAAGATTATTAGTGAAAGAGAAGAGATAGGCATTTGGACGATTTTTGCAGTGAAAAAATGGAATTGAGTGGGAGATGTATAAAAGAAAGAGACAGGTCAAGAGACAGGTGCAAGAGGTGAAAAAGAGGGCAAATGAGAGTTGGGGTGAGAGAGTATCATTAAATTTTAGGGAGAATAAAAAGATGTTCTGGAAGGAGGTAAATAAAGTGCGTAAGACAAAGGAGCAAATGGGAACTTCAGTGAAGAGCGCAAATGGGGAGGTGATAACAAGTAGTGGTGATGTGAGAAGAAGATGGAGTGAGTATTTTGAAGGTTTGTTGAATGTGTTTGATGATAGAGTGGCAGATATAGGGTGTTTTGGTCGAGGTGGTGTGCAAAGTGAGAGGGTTAGGGAAAATGATTTGGTAAGCATAGAAGAGGTAGTAAAAGCTTTGCGGAAGATGAAAGCCAGCAAGGCAGCAAGTTTGGATGGTATTGCAGTGGAATTTATTAAAAAATGGGGTGACTGTATTATTGACTGGTTGGTAAGGTTATTTAATGTATATATGACTCATGGTGAGGTACCTGAGGATTGGCGAAATGCGTGCATAGTGCCATTGTACAAAGGCAAAGGGGATAAGTGAGAGTGCTCAAATTACAGAGGTATAAGTTTGTTGAGTATTCCTTGTAAATTATATGGGAGGGTATTGATTGAGAGGGTGAAGGCTTGTACAGAACATCAGATTGGGGAAGAGCACTGTGGTTTCAGAAGTGGTAGAGGATGTGTGGATCAGGTGTTTGCTTTGAATAATGTATATGAAAAATACTTAGAAAAGCAAATGGATTTGTATGTAGCATTTATGGATCTGGAGAAGGCATATAGTAGAGTTGATAGAGATGCTCTGTGGAAGGTATTAACAATATATGGTGTGGGAGGCAAGTTGTTAGAAGCAGTGAAAAGTTTTTATCGAGGATGTAAGGCATGTGTACGTGTAGGAAGAGAGGAAAGTGATTGGTTCTCAGTGAATATAGGTTTGCGGCAGGGGTGTGTGATGTCTCCATGGTTGTTTAATTTGTTTATGGATGGGGTTGTTAGGGAGGTGAATGCAAGAGTTTTGGAAAGAGGGGCAAGTATGAAGTCTATTGTGGATGAGAGAGCTTGTGAAGTGAGTAAGTTGTTGTTCGCTGATGATACAGCGCGTTTGGCTGATTCATATGAGAAACTGCAGAAGCTGGTGACTGATTTTGGTAAAGTGTTTGAAAGAAGAAAGTTAAGAGTAAATGTGAATAAGAGCAAGGTTATTAGGTACAGTAGCGTTGAGGGTAACTTTGAATGGAGAGAAACTGGAGGAAGCAAAGTGTTTTAGATATCTGGGAGTGGATCTGGCATCGGATGGAACCATGGAAGCGGAAATGAATCATAGGGTGGGGGCGGGGGCGAAAATTCTGGGAGCCTTGAAGAATGTGTGGAAGTCGAGAACATTATCTCGGAAAGCGAAAATGGGTATGTTTGAAGGAATGGTGGTTCCAACAATGTTGTATGGTTGCGAGGCGTGGGCTATGGATAAAGTTGTGCGCAGGAGGATGGACGTGCTGGAAATGAGATGTTTGAGGACAATGTGTGGTGTGAGGTGGTTTGATCGAGTAAGTAACGTAATTGTAAGAGAGATGTGTGGAAATAAAAAGAGCGTGGTTGAGAGAGCAGAAGAGGGTGTTGTGAAATGGTTTGGGCACATGGAGAGAATGAGTGAGGAAAGATTGACGAAGAGGATATATGTTTCGAAGGTGGAAGGAACGAGGAGAAGTGGGAGACCAAATTGGAGGTGGAAAGATGGAGTGAAAAAGATTTTGTGTGATCGGGGCCTGAACATACAGTAGGGTGAAAGGAGGGCAAAGAATAGAGTGAATTGGATCGATGTGGTATACCAGGGTTGACGTGCTGTCAGTGGATTGAATCAGGGCATGTGAAGCGTCTGGGGTAAACCATGGAAAGCTGTGTAGGTATGTATATTTGCGTGTGTGGACGTACGTATATACATGTTGCTGGGGATGGGTTGGGCCATTTCTTTCGTCTGTTTCCTTGCGCTACCTCGCAAACGCGGGAGACAGCGACAAAGCAAAAAAAAAAAAAATCAGTGTGCATATATATGTATGCGTTGAGATGTATAGGTATGTACATTTACGTGTGTGGACGTGTATGTATATACATGTGTATGTGGGTGGGTTGGGCCATTCTTTCATCTGTTTCCTTGCGCTACGTCGCTATTTCGGGAAACAGAGACAAAGCAAAATGAAAAAAAATGAATATATATATATATATATATATATATATATATATATATATATATATATATATATATATATATATATATATTATATATATATATATATATATATATATATTATCCCTGGGGATAGGGGAGAAAGAATACTTCCCACGTATTCCCTGCGTGTCGTAGAAGGCGACTAAAAGGGGAGGGAGCGGGGGGCTGGAAATCCTCCCCTCTCGTTTTTTTTTAAATTTTCCAAAAGAAAGAACAGAGAATTGGGCCAGGTGAGGGTATTCCCTCAAGGCCCAGTCCTCTGTTCTTAACGCTACCTCGCTAATGCGGGAAATGGCGAATAGTTTGAAAGAAAGAAGAAAGATATATATATATATATATATATATATATATATATATATATATATATATATATATATATATATATATATATATATATATATATACGAAGCTCAAGGGTAAAGGGGAAGAGTGGTTTGGGAATGTCTTGTGAGTAAAGTCAGGGGTTAGTGAGAAGACAAGAGCAAGGGAAGGAGTAGCACTACTCCTGAAACCGGAGTTTGGGAGTATGTGATAGAGTGTAAGAAAGTAAATTCTAGATTGATATGGGTAAAACTGAAAGTTGATAGAGAGAGATGGGTGATTATTGGTGTATATGCACCTGGGCATGAGAAGAAAGATCATGAGAGGCAAGTGATTTGGGAGCAGCTGAATGAGTTTGTTAGTGGTTTTGATGCACAAGACCGGGTTATAGTAATGGGTGATTTCAATGCAAAGGTGAGTAATGTGGCAGTTGAGGGAATAATTGGTATACATGGGGTGTTCAGTGTTGTAAATGGAAATGGTGAAGAGTTTTTAGATTTATGTGCTGAAAAAGGACTGGTGATTGGGAATACCTGGTTTAAAAAGCGAGATATACATAACTATACGTATGTCAGTAGGAGAGATGGCCAGAGAGCGTTATTGGATTACGTTTTAATTGATAGGCGCGCGAAAGAGACTTTTGGATGTTAATGTACTGAGAGGTACAACTGCCGGGATGTCTGATTATTAACTTCTGGAGGCGAAGGTGGAGATATGTAAGGGTTTTCAGAAAAGAAGAGAGAATGTTGGGGTGAAGAGAGTGGTGAGATTAAGGGACCTTGAGAAGGAGACTTGTGTGAGGAGGTACCAGGAGAGACTGAGTACGGAATGGATAAAGGTGACAACAAAGGACGTAAGGAGAGTGGTGGAGGAATGGGATGTATTTAGGGAAGCAGTGATGGCTTCCGCGAAAGATGCTTGTGGCATGAGAAGCGTGGCAGGTGGGTTGATTAGAAAGGGTAGTGAGTGGTGGGATGAAAAAGTAAGATTGTTAGTGAAAGAGAAGAGAGAGGCATTTGGACGATTTTTGCAGGGAAAAATTGCAAATGAATGGGAGATGTATAAAAGAAAGAGGCAGGAGGTCAAGAGAAAGGTGCAAGAGGTGAAGAAGAGGGCAAATGAGACTTGGGGCGAGAGAGTATCCCTAAATTTTAGGGAGAATAAAAAGATGTTCTGGAAGGAGGTAAATAAAGTGCGTAAGAGAAAGGAGCAAATGGGAACTTCAGTGAAAGGGGCTAATGGGGAAGTGATAACAAGTAGTGGTGATGTGAGAAGGAGATGGAGTGAGTATTTTGAAGGTTTGTTGAATGTGTTTGATGATAGAGTGGCAGATATAGGGTGTTTTGGTCGAGGTGGTGTTCGAAGAGAGAGGGTTAGGGAAAATGATTTGGTAAACAGAGAAGAGGTAGTAAAAGCTTTGCGGAAGATGAAAGCCGGCAAGGCAGCAAGTTTGGATGGTATTGCAGTGAAATTTATTAAAACACGGGGTGACTGTATTGTTGACTGGTTGGTAAGGTTATTTGATGTATGTATGATTCATGGTGAGGTGTCTGAGGATTGGCGGAATGCTTGCTTAGTGCCATTGTACAAAGGCAAAAGGGATAAGAGTGAGTGCTCAAATTACAGAGGTATAAGTTTGTTGAGTATTCCTGGTAAATTATATGGTAGGGTATTGATTGAGAGGGTGAAAGGATGTACAGAGCATCAGATTGGGAAGAGCAATGTGGTTTCAGAAGTGGCAGAGGATGTGTGGATCAGGTGTTTGCTTTGAAGAATGTATGTGAGAAATACCTAGAAAAGCAAATGGATTTATATATAGCGTTTATGGATCTGGAGAAGGCATATGATAGAGTTGATAGAGATGCTCTGTGGAAGGTATTAAGAATATATGGTGTGGGAGGAAAGTTGTTAGAAGCAGTGAAAAGTTTTTATCGAGGATGTAAGACATGTGTACGTGTAGGAACAAAGGAAAGTGATTGGTTCTCAGTGAATGTATGTTTGCGGCAGGGGTGTGTTATGTCTCCATGGTTTTATTATTTGTTTATGGATGGGGTTGTCAGGGAGGTGAATGCAAGAGTTTTGGAAAGAGGGGCAAGTATGCAGTCTGTTGTGGATGAGAGAGCTTGGGAAGTGAGTCAGTTGTTGTTGGCTGATGATACAGCGTTGGTAGCTGATGCATGTGAGAAACTGCAGAAGATGGTGACTGAGTTTGGTAAAGTATGTGAAAGAAGGTTAAGAGTAAATGTGAATAAGAGCAAGGTTATTAGGTACAGTAGGGTTGAGGGTCAAGTTAATTGGGAGGTAAGTTTTAATGAATAAAACCTGGAGGAAGTAAAGTGTTTTATCTAGCAGTGGATCTGGCAGCGGATGGAACCATGGAAGCGGAAATGAATCATAGGGTGGGGGAATAGGCGATAATTCTGGAAGCCTTGAAAAATGTTTCGGAGTCTAGAACATCATCTCGGAAAGCAAAAATGGGTATGTTTGAAGGAATAGTGGTTCCAACAATGTTGTATGGCTGCGAGGTGTGGGCTATGGATAGAGTTATGCGCAGGAGGGTGGATGTGCTGGAAATGAGATGTTTGAGGACAATATGTGGTGTGAGGTGGTTTGATCGTGTAAGTAACGTAAGGGTAAGAGAGATATGTAGAAATACAAAGAGTGTGGTTGAGAGCGCAGAAGAGGGTGTTTTGAAATTGTTTGGTCACATGGAAAAAATGTGTGAGGAAAGACTGACCAAGATGATATATGTGTCAGAGGTGGTGGGAACGAGGTGAAGTGGAAGATCAAATTGGAGGTGGAAAGATTGAGTGAAAAGGATTTTGAGTGATCGGTGCCTGAACATGCAGGAGGGTGAAAGGTGTGCAAGGAATAGAGTGAATTGGAACGATGTGGTATACATATATATTCTTCTAAGCAAACACCTGATCCACACATCCTCTACCACTTCTGAAACCACACTGCTCTTCCCCAATCTGATGCTCTGTACATGCCTTCCCCCTCTCAATCAATACCCTCCCCTATAATCTACCAGGAATACTCAACAAACTTATACCTCTGTAATTTGACCACTCACTCTTATCCCCTTTGCCTTTGTACAATGGCACTAAGCAAGCATTCCGCCAATCCTCAGGCACCTCACCATGAATCATACATACATTAAATAACCTTACCAACCAGTCAACAGTACAGTCACCCCCTTTTTCAATACCATTGCAATACCATCCAAACCTGCTGCCTTGCCGGCTTTCATTTTCCGCAAAGCTTTTTCTACCTCTTCTCTGTTTACCAAATCATTTTCCCTAACCCTCTCACTTTGCACACCACCTCGACCAAAACACACTATATCTGCCACTCTATCATCGAGCACATTCAACAAACCTCCAAAATACTCACTCCATCTCCTTCTCACATCACCACTACTTGTTATCACCTCCCCATTAGCCCCCTTCACTGAAGTTCCCATTTGCTTTCTTCTCTTACGCACTTTATTTACCTCCTTCCAGAACATCTTTCTATTCTCCCTAAAATTTAATGATACTCTCTCACCACAACTCTCATTTGCCCTCTTTTTCACCTCTTGTACCTTTCTCTTGACCTCCTGCCTCTATCTTTTATACATCTCCCACTCATTTGCATTTTTTTCCCTGCAAAAATCGTCCAAATGCCTCTCTCTTCTCTTTCACTAATAATCTTTCTTCCTCATAACACCACTCACTCCCCTTTCTAATCAACCCACCTCCCCGCTTCTCATGCCACAAGCATCTTTTGCGCAAGACATCATTTCTGCCCTAAATACATCCCATTCCTCTCCCACTCTCCTTACCTCCTTGTTCTCACCTTTTCCCATTCTGTACTCAGTCTCCCTGGTACTTCCTCACACAAGTCTCCTTCCCAAGCTCACTTACTCTCACCACCCTCTTCACCCCAACATTCTCTCTTCTGCTCAGAAATTTGGTATGGCAATGGGTAACCCTCTTTCACCTGTATATATATTTATATGGAATTTTTTGAAACAAAATTACTAAAGGACATCTTACCTTCTAATGCAATTTGGTTTAGGTATGTAGATGATGTTCTTTGTGTTTGGCCAACAAATGAAAATTTACAAATACTTCTCCCCTTACTTGACAATTCCATGAAATTTACTGTAGAAAATGAAAATAATGGTGTGTTACCAATTTTAGATTGCATGATACATAGACAAGGAAAAAAGTTTAAGTTTAGCATAGACAGAAAACCCACCAATGTACGCTCATACATCCATTATTACTCATCTCAACATGACAGAGTAAAATTATCATCATTTCAATCTATGTTTCTTAGGACAGAGTTTATTGATGATGAGTTTGAGAAGATATATTCTATTGGATCTAAGTTAAATTACCCTAGATCTTTCATTGATAAATCCCTTAAGTTAAAGAAATCATTTTATAGAGTTGAGCCCAAACCTCCCATTCATACCAAGAATCTTTTAGTTCTCCCTTTTGATAATAATTTCACTTTGCTTCCCATGTTGCTTAAATCCTTTAATGTAAATGTTGCCTTTAGCAACAATAATACTATAAAGCATATCTTAATCAGGAATTCACCAGAAAATTCTCTTGGTTGCATCTATAAAGTTTCTTGTGGAAACTGTGATAAAATTTTATGTTGGTCAGACGGTAAGGATCTTTCTGTTAGACTTAAGCAACATAAATATAGTATAAGAACGGGGCAAGAATCAAATGCCTTGTTTAAATCATGTTAAAAGCTATGATCATTGTATTGACTGGAGTAACGCCATC
>NC_092242.1:44297311-44414063 GCF_036320965.1 Panulirus ornatus | reverse complement strand
TGGCAATGGATTTGCAGCGGATGGAATCATGGAAGCTGAAGTGAATCACGGGTGGATGAGGAAGGGGCGAAAATTCTGGGGGTGCCTTGGATAGAATGTGTGGAAGTCGAGAACATTATCCGGAAAGCAAAAATGGGTCATGCTTCGAAGCAATTGAGGTTCCAACATTGTTATATAGGCTGCTGCGAGGTCCGTAAGCTATGGATTGAGTTGTGTGGAGGAGGGTGGATGTGCTGGAAATGTTATGCTTCAGGACAATATGTGGTGTGAGGTGTAAGTGTATAATGGGTTAGAGAGATGTGTGGTAATGAAAAGAGTGTGGTTGAGAGAGCAGAAGAGGGTGTTTTGAAATAGTTTCGTCACATGGAGAGAATGTGTAAGAAAATATTGACAAAGAGGATATATGTGTCAGAGGTGGAGGGAACGAGGTGAAGTGGGAGACCAAATTAGAGGTGGAAAGATGGAGTGGAAAAGATTTTGAGTGATCGGGGCCTTAACCTTCAAAAGATTGAAAGGTGTGCAATGAATAGAGTGAATTGGAACGATGTGGTATACCGGGTTCAACGTGCTGTCAATGGATTGAATCAGGGCATGTGGGTAAACCATGGAAAGTTCTGTGGGACCTGGATGTTGAAAGGGAGCTATGGCTTTGGTGCATTATTATATGACTGCTAGAGACTGAGTGTGAACGAATGTGGCATTTGTTGTCTTTTCCTAGCACTACCTGGCGCACATGAGGGGGAAGGGTGTTGTTATTTCAAGTGTGGCGGGATGGCGATGGGAATGAATAAAGAGAGACAGTATGAATTAAGCACATGTGTATATATATGTATATATATACACATATACATATATATGTATATATATACACCACTTATCCATGGGGATAGGGGTGAAAGAATACTTCCCACGCATTCCTCGCGTGTCGTAGAAGGCGACTAGAGGGGACGGGAGCGGGGGGCCAGAAATCCTCCCCTCCTTGTATTTTTTTAACTTTCTAAAATGGGAAACAGAAGAAGGAGTCACGCGGGGAGTGCTCATCCTCCTCGAAGGCTCAGACTGGGGTGTCTAAATGTGTGTGGATGTAACCAAGATCTGAAAAAAGGAGAGATAGGTAGTATGTTTGAGGAAAGGAACCTGGATATTTTGGCTCTGAGTGAAACGAAGCTCAAGGGTAAAGGGGAAGAGTGGTTTGGGAATGTCTTGGGAGTAAAGTCAGGGGTTAGTGAGAGGACAAGAGCAAGGGAAGGAGTAGCAGTACTCCTGAAACAGGAGTTGTGGGAGTATGTGATAGAATGTAAGAAGGTAAATTCTCGATTAATATGGGTAAAACTGAAAGTTGATGGAGAGAGATGGGTGATTATTGGTGCATATGCACCTGGGCATGAGAAGAAAGATCATGAGAGGCAAGTGTTTTGGGAGCAGCTGAGTGAGTGTGTTAGTGGTTTTGATGCACGAGACCGAGTTATAGTGATGGGTGATTTGAATGCAAAGGTGAGTAATGTGGCAGTTGAGAGAATAATTGGTATACATGGGGTGTTCGGTGTTGTAAATGGAAATGGTGAAGAGCTTGTAGATTTATGTGCTGAAAAAGGACTGGTGATTGGGAATACCTGGTTTAAAAGCGAGATATACATAAGTATACGTATGTAAGTAGGAGAGATGGCCAGAGAGCGTTATTGGATTACGTGTTAATTGACAGGCGCGCGAAAGAGAGACTTTTAGATGTTAATGTGCTGAGAGGTGCAACAGGAGGGATGTCTGATCATTATCTTGTGGAGGCTAAGGTGAAGTTTTGTATGGGTTTTCAGAAAAGAAGAGTGAATGTTGGGGTGAAGATCGTGGTGAGAGTAAGTGAGCTTGGGAAGGAGACTTGTGTGAGGAAGTACCAGGAGAGACTGAGTACAGAATGGAAAAAGGTGAGAACAATGGAAGTAAGGGAAGTAGGGGAGGAATGGGATGTATTTGGGGAATCAGTGATGGATTGCGCAAAAGATACTTGTGGCATGAGAAGAGTGGGAGGTGGGTTGATTAGAAAGGGTAATGAGTGGTGGGAAGAAGAAGTAAGATTATTAGTGAAAGAGAAGAGAGAGGCATTTGGACGATTTTTGCAGTGAAAAAATGCAATTGAGTGGGAGATGTATAAAAGAAAGAGACAAGAGGTCAAGAGACAGGTGCAAGAGGTGAAAAAGAGGGCAAATGAGAGTTGGGGTGGGAGAGTATCATTAAATTTTAGGGAGAATAAAAAGATGTTCTGGAAGGAGGTAAATAAAGTGCGTAAGACAAAGGAGCAAATGGGAACTTCAGTGAAGAGCGCAAATGGGTAGGTGATAACAAGTAGTGGTGATGTGAGAAGGAGATGGAGTGAGTATTTTGAAGGTTTGTTGAATGTGTTTGATGATAGAGTGGCAGATATAGGATGTTTTGGTCGAGGTGGTGTGTAAAGTGAGAGGGTTAGGGAAAATGATTTGGTAAGCATAGAAGAGGTAGTAAAAGCTTTGCGGAAGATGAAAGCCGGCAAGGCAGCAAGATTGGATGGTATTGCAGTGGAATTTATTAAAAAAGGGGGTGACTGTATTATTGACTGGTTGGTAAGGTTATTTAATGTATATATGACTCATGGTGAGGTGCCTGAGGATTGGCGAAATGCGTGCATAGTACCATTGTACAAAGGCAAAGGGGATAAGTGAGAGTGCTCAAATTACAGAGGTATAAGTTTGTTGAGTATTCCTTGTAAATTATATGGGAGGGTATTGACTGAGAGGGTGAAGGCATGTACAGAGCATCAGATTGGGGAAGAGCACTGTGGTTTCAGAAGTGGTAGAGGATGTGTGGATCAGGTGTTTGCTTTGAAGAATGTATGTGAGAAATACTTAGAAAAGCAAATGGATTTGTATGTAGCATTTATGGATCTGGAGAAGGCATATGGTAGAGTTGATAGAGATGCTCTGTGGAAGGTATTAAGAATATATGGTGTGGGAGGCAAGTTGTTAGAAGCATTGAAAAGTTTTTATCGAGGATGTAAGGCATGTGTACGTGTAGGAAGAGAGGAAAGTGATTGGTTCTCAGTGAATATAGGTTTGCGGCAGGGGTGTGCGATGCCTCCATGGTTGTTTAATTTGTTCATGGATGGGGTTGTTAGGGAGGTGAATGCAAGAGTTTTGGAAAGAGGGGCAAGTATGAAGTCTATTGTGGATGAGAGAGCTTGTGAAGTGAGTAAGTTGTTGGTCGCTGATGATACAGCGCGTTTGGCTGATTCATATGAGAAACTGCAGAAGCTGGTGACTGAGTTTGGTAAAGTGTGTGAAAGAAGAAAGTTAAGAGTAAATGTGAATAAGAGCAAGGTTATTAGGTACAGTAGCGTTGAGGGTAACTTTGAATGGAGAGAAACTGGAGGAAGCAAAGTGTTTTAGATATCTGGGAGTGGATCTGGCAGCGGATGGAACCATGGAAGCGGAAATGAATCATAAGGTGGGGGCGGGGGCGAAAATTCTGGGAGCCTTGAAGAATGTGTGGAAGTCGAGAACATTATCTCGGAAAGCGAAAATGGGTATTTTTGAAGGAATGGTGGTTCCAACAATGTTGTATGGTTGCGAGGCGTGGGCTATGGATAGATTTGTGCGCAGGAGGGTGGACGTGCTGGAAATGAGATGTTTGAGGACAATGTGTGGTGTGAGGTGGTTTGATCGAGTAAGTAACGTAAGGGTAAGAGAGATGTGTGGAAATAAAAAGAGCGTGGTTGAGAGAGTAGAAGAGGGTGTTTTGAAATGGTTTGGGCACATGGAGAGAATGAATGAGGAAAGATTGACGAAGAGGATATATGTTTCGAAGGTGGAAGGAACGAGGAGAAGTGGGAGACCAAATTGGAGGTGGAAAGATGGAGTGAAAAAGATTTTGTGTGATCTGGGCCTGAACATACAGGAGGGTGAAAGGAGGGCAAAGAATAGAGTGAATTGGATCGATGTGGTATACCAGGGTTGACGTGCTGTCAGTGGATTGAATCAGGGCATGTGAAGCGTCTGGGGTAAACCATGGAAAGCTGTGTAGGTATGTATATTTGCGTGTGTGGACGTATGTATATACATGTTGCTGGGGTTGGGTTGGGCCATTTCTTTCGTCTGTTTCCTTGCGCTACCTCGCAAACGCGGGAGACAGCGACAAAGCAAAAAAAAAAAAAATCAGTGTGTGCATATATATGTATGCGTTGAGATGTATAGGTATGTACATTTACGTGTGTGGACGTGTATGTATATACATGTGTATGTGGGTGGGTTGGGCCATTCTTTCATCTGTTTCCTTGCGCTACGTCGCTATTTCGGGAAACAGAGACAAAGCAAAATGAAAAAAATGAATATATATATATATATATATATATATATATATATATATATATATATATATATATATATATATATATATATATATATATATATATATATATATATATATATATATATATATATATATATATATATATATATATATATATACATATACGAAGCTCAAGGGTAAAGGGGAAGAGTGGTTTGGGAATGTCTTGTGAGTAAAGTCAGGGGTTAGTGAGAAGACAAGAGCAAGGGAAGGAGTAGCACTACTCCTGAAACCGGAGTTTTGGGAGTATGTGATAGAGTGTAAGAAAGTAAATTCTAGATTGATATGGGTAAAACTGAAAGTTGATAGAGAGAGATGGGTGGTTATTGGTGTATATGCACCTGGGCATGAGAAGAAAGATCATGAGAGGCAAGTGATTTGGGAGCAGCTGAATGAGTTTGTTAGTGGTTTTGATGCACAAGACCGGGTTATAGTAATGGGTGATTTCAATGCAAAGGTGAGTAATGTGGCAGTTGAGGGAATAATTGGTATACATGGGGTGTTCAGTGTTGTAAATGGAAATGGTGAAGAGTTTGTAGATTTATGTGCTGAAAAAGGACTGGTGATTGGGAATACCTGGTTTAAAAAGCGAGATATACATAACTATACGTATGTCAGTAGGAGAGATGGCCAGAGAGCGTTATTGGATTACGTTTTAATTGATAGGCGCGCGAAAGAGACTTTTGGATGTTAATGTACTGAGAGGTACAACTGCCGGGATGTCTGATTATTAACTTCTGGAAGCGAAGGTGGAGATATGTAAGGGTTTTCAGAAAAGAAGAGAGAATGTTGGGGTGAAGAGAGTGGTGAGATTAAGGGACCTTGAGAAGGAGACTTGTGTGAGGAGGTACCAGGAGAGACTGAGTACAGAATGGATAAAGGTGACAACAAAGGACGTAAGGAGAGTGGTGGAGGAATGGAATGTATTTAGGGAAGCAGTGATGGCTTCCGCGAAAGATGCTTGTGGCATGAGAAGCGTGGCAGGTGGGTTGATTAGAAAGGGTAGTGAGTGGTGGGATGAAAAAGTAAGATTGTTAGTGAAAGAGAAGAGAGAGGCATTTGGACGATTTTTGCAGGGAAAAATTGCAAATGAATGGGAGATGTATAAAAGAAAGAGGCAGGAGTTCAAGAGAAAGGTGCAAGAGGTGAAGAAGAGGGCAAATGAGACTTGGGGCGAGAGAGTATCACTAAATTTTAGGAAGAATAAAAAGATGTTCTGGAAGGAGGTAAATAAAGTGCGTAAGAGAAAGGAGCAAATGGGAACTTCAGTGAAAGGGGCTAATGGGGAAGTGATAACAAGTAGTGGTGATGTGAGAAGGAGATGGAGTGAGTATTTTGAAGGTTTGTTGAATGTGTTTGATGATAGAGTAGCAGATATAGGGTGTTTTGGTCGAGGTGGTGTTCGAAGAGAGAGCGTTAGGGAAAATGATTTGGTAAACAGAGAAGAGGTAGTAAAAGCTTTGCGGAAGATGAAAGCCGGCAAGGCAGCAAGTTTGGATGGTATTGCAGTGAAATTTATTAAAACACGGGGTGACTGTATTGTTGACTGGTTGGTAAGGTTATTTGATGTATGTATGATTCATGGTGAGGTGTCTGAGGATTGGCGGAATGCTTGCTCAGTGCCATTGTACAAAGGCAAAAGGGATAAGAGTGAGTGCTCAAATTACAGAGGTATAAGTTTGTTGAGTATTCCTGGTAAATTATATGGTAGGGTATTGATTGAGAGGGTGAAAGGATGTACAGAGCATCAGATTGGGGAAGAGCAATGTGGTTTCAGAAGTGGCAGAGGATGTGTGGATCAGGTGTTTGCTTTGAAGAATGTATGTGAGAAATACTTAGAAAAGCAAATGGATTTATATATAGCGTTTATGGATCTGGAGAAGGCATATGATAGAGTTGATAGAGATGCTCTGTGGAAGGTATTAAGAATATATGGTGTGGGAGGAAAGTTGTTAGAAGCAGTGAAAAGTTTTTATCGAGGATGTAAGACATGTGTACGTGTAGGAACAAAGGAAAGTGATTGGTTCTCAGTGAATGTATGTTTGCGGCAGGGGTGTGTTATGTCTCCATGGTTGTATTATTTGTTTATGGATGGGGTTGTCAGGGAGGTGAATGCAAGAGTTTTGGAAAGAGGGGTAAGTATGCAGTCTGTTGTGGATGAGAGAGCTTGGGAAGTGAGTCAGTTGTTGTTGGCTGATGATACAGCGCTGGTAGCTGATGCATGTGAGAAACTGCAGAAGCTGGTGACTGAGTTTGGTAAAGTATGTGAAAGAAGGTTAAGAGTAAATGTGAATAAGAGCAAGGTTATTAGGTACAGTAGGGTTGAGGGACAAGTTAATTGGGAGGTAAGTTTTAATGAAGAAAAATTGGAGGAAATAAAGTGTTTTATCTAGCAGTGGATCTGGCAGCGGATGGAACCATGGAAGCGGAAATGAATCATAGGGTGGGGGAGGAGGCGAAAATTCTGGAAGCCTTGAAAAATGTTTGGGAGTCTAGAACATCATCTCGGAAAGCAAAAATGGGTATGTTTGAAGGAATAGTGGTTCCAACAATGTTGTATGGCTGCGAGGTGTGGGCTATGGATAGAGTTATGCGCAGGAGGGTGGATGTGCTGGAAATGAGATGTTTGAGGACAATATGTGGTGTGAGGTGGTTTGATCGTGTAAGTAACGTAAGGGTAAGAGAGATATGTAGAAATACAAAGAGTGTGGTTGAGAGCGCAGAAGAGGGTGTTTTGAAATTGTTTGGTCACATGGAAAAAATGTGTGAGGAAAGACTGACCAAGATGATATATGTGTCAGAGGTGGTGGGAACGAGGTGAAGTGGAAGATCAAATTGGAGGTGGAAAGATTGAGTGAAAAGGATTTTGAGTGATCGGTGCCTGAACATGCAGGAGGGTGAAAGGAGTGCAAGGAATAGAGTGAATTGGAACGATGTGGTATACATATATATTCTTCTAAGCAAACACCTGATCCACACATCCTCTACCACTTCTGAAACCACACTGCTCTTCCCCAATCTGATGCTCTGTACATGCCTTCCCCCTCTCAATCAATACCCTCCCTTACAATCTACCAGGAATACTCAACAAACTTATACCTCTGTAATTTGACCACTCACTCTTATCCCCTTTGCCTTTGTACAATGGCACTAAGCAAGCATTCCGCCAATCCTCAGGCCCCTCACCATGAATCATACATACATTAAATAACCTTACCAACTAGTCAACAGTACAGTCACCCCCTTTTTCAATGAATTCCACTGCAATAACATCCAAACCTGCTGCCTTGCCGGCTTTCATTTTCCGCAAAGCTTTTTCTACCTCTTCTCTGTTTACCAAATCATTTTCCCTAACCCTCTCACTTTGCACACACCTCGACCAAAACACACTATATCTGCCACTCTATCATCGAGCACATTCAACAAACCTCCAAAATACTCACTCCATCTCCTTCTCACATCACCACTACTTGTTATCACCTCCCCATTAGCCCCCTTCACTGAAGTTCCCATTTGCTCTCTTCTCTTACGCACTTTATTTACCTCCTTCCAGAACATCTTTCTATTCTCCCTAAAATTTAATGATACTCTCTCACCCCAACTCTCATTTGCCCTCTTTTTCACCTCTTGTACCTTTCTCTTGACCTCCTGCCTCTATCTTTTATACATCTCCCACTCATTTGCATTTTTTCCCTGCAAAAATCGTCCAAATGCCTCTCTCTTCTCTTTCACTAATAATCTTTCTTCCTCATAACACCACTCACTCCCCTTTCTAATCAACCCACCTCCCACGCTTCTCATGCCACAAGCATCTTTTGCGCAAGACATCATTTCTGCCCTAAATACATCCCATTCCTCTCCCATTCTCCTTACCTCCTTTGTTCTCACCTTTTCCCATTCTGTACTCAGTCTCCCCTGGTACTTCCTCACACAAGTCTCCTTCCCAAGCTCACTTACTCTCACCACCCTCTTCACCTCAACATTCTCTCTTCTGCTCAGAAATTTGGTATGGCAATGGGTAACCCTCTTTCACCTGTATATATATTTATATGGAATTTTTTGAAACAAAATCACTAAAGGACATCTTACCTTCTAATGCAATTTGGTTTAGGTATGTAGATGATGTTCTTTGTGTTTGGCCAACAAATGAAAATTTACAAATACTTCTCCCCTTACTTGACAATTCCATGAAATTTACTGTAGAAAATGAAAATAATGGTGTGTTACCAATTTTAGATTGCATGATACATAACAAGGAAAAAAGTTTAAGTTTAGCATAGACAGAAAACCCACCAATGTACGCTCATACATCCATTATTACTCATCTCAACATGACAGAGTAAAATTATCATCATTTCAATCTATGTTTCTTAGGACAGAGTTTATTGATGATGAGTTTGAGAAGATATATTCTATTGGATCTAAGTTAAATTACCCTAGATCTTTCATTGATAAATCCCTTAAGTTAAAGAAATCATTTTATAGAGTTGAGCCCAAACCTCCCATTCATACCAAGAATCTTTTAGTTCTCCCTTTTAATAATAATTTCACTTTGCTTCCCATGTTGCTTAAATCCTTTAATGTAAATGTTGCCTTTAGCAACAATAATACTATAAAGCATATCTTAATCAGGAATTCACCAGAAAATTCTCTTGGTTGCATCTATAAAGTTTCTTGTGGAAACTGTGATAAATTTTATGCTGGTCAGACGGGTAAGGATCTTTCTGTTAGACTTAAGCAACATAAATATAGTATAAGAACGGGGCAAGAATCAAATGCCTTGTTTAATCATGTTAAAAGCTATGATCATTGTATTGACTGGAGTAACGCCATCTCAGTTGTTAACTCTAACTCTATCACCAAGAGAAATATCGTTGAATTTTCAATTATTAAATACACAAAGAATTATAATCTTAATATTAGTGATGGTCTATACAAATTAGTTAATTTTATTGTTAAGATTTGTAAAATGATAAGTATATCAACTGACTGTTATATTTCTCTCTTGTGTCTCCCCTGATGATGTGATTATTACACGAAAGTGCACTTGGGAACTTTTCGTGTTTCATTTTCCCCGTGGACTCATAGGAATATCTTGATCACGTGCAAAAATTGTGATCCTTTCCAACATGGATTCCACACGGCTCTTCTATTACTTCTCTACAAGCTGTCCTGGACTTTCTCCTTTCGTTACTGCTTTCTCCAAATCGTTAATCAAAGCTCACCAACTGAAGTTACGATTTGAATTCCTTAAGAAATGCCTTGATGAACAAGTGATGCCAAGATCTGTCCTACCTCTGCGTTTGTTACAGCTGTCTGGTCGACCATTTGACCAATTTCAAGATATTATTTTAAAGAAAAACATTGAATTAAAGAAACTTGAAATGGAGGAGGCTTTTCGCATTTCAAGAGAGAAGAAACGTGGCAATACCGACACACTGTAAGAACCGGATGTTGGAGTATTCCTATGATGAATTAAGGAAAGAACGCATTAGGCTACAAATATCACTAAATCGTAAGTTGGACCATCTTATTGAAAACTGCGACTGGACCAAGAACACAAACCTACCTTTGTGGTAAACCTGTCTAATAAACAACTAAATAAAGATTCCTTGTGTGCATTAGGCTATGGTTTAAGTTTTGTGTGCTCTAACAGAGAAGCCAGCTGTGTTGATGTCACAAAGTCTTTTTGTAATTTAGAAAAATACAGTAATTTAAATAATGATGATATCAATATCTGTAGGGGTTTAGTGTATGCCAGTTTGTCAAAACCAGTGGAAGCTAATTGCCCTAAAAGATTCATTAGAGCTATTAACACCTTAAAACAAGACAAGGATATACATATTATAAAATATATAAATACATAAATACATTTATATATCTATATATTTTGCTTTATCGCTGTCTCCAGCGTTAGCGAGGTAGCGCAAGGAAACACGAAAGAATGGCCCATCCCACCCGCATACACATGTATATACATACACGTCCACACACGCAAATATACATACCTATACATCTCAATGTACACACATATATACACACACAGACATATACATATATACACATGTGCATAGCTCATACTGTCTGCCTTTATTTATTCCCATCGCCACCCCGCCACACATGGAATAATAACCCCCTCCCGCCTCATGTGTGCAAGGTAACGCTAGGAAAGGCAACAAACGCCCCATTCGTTCACACTCAGTCTCTAGCTGTCATGTAATAATAAACCGAAACCACAGCTCCCTTTCCACATCCAGGCCCCACAGAACTGTCCATGGTTTACCTCAGACGCTTCACATGCCCTGGTTCAATCCATTGACAGCACGTCGACCCCGGTATACCACATCGTTCCAATTCACTCTATTCCTTGCACGCCTTTCACCCTCTTGCATGTTCAGGCCCCGATCACTCAAAATCTTTTTCACTCCATCTTTGCACCTCCAATTTTCTCCTCGTTCCTTCCACCTCTGACACATATATCCTCTTGGTCAATCTATCCTCACTCATTCCTCCATGTGACCAACCCATTTCAAAACACCCTCTTCTGCTCTCTCAAACACACTCTTTTTATTTCCACACATCTCTCTTACCCTTACATTACTTACTCGATCAAACCACCTCACACAACATATTGTACTCAAACATCTCATTTCCAGCACATCCACCCTTATGCGCACAACTCTATCCACAGCCCACGCCTCGCAACCATACAAAATTGTTGGAACCACTATTCCTTCAAACAAAACAATTTTCGCTTTCCGAGATAATGTTCTCTACTTCCAAACATTCTTCAAGGCTCCCAGGATTTTCGCCCCCTCCCCCACCCTATGATTCACTTCCGCTTCCATGGTTCCATCCGCTGCCAGATCCTCTCCCAGATATCTAAAACACTTTACTTCATCCAGTTTTTCTCCATTCAAACTTACCTCCCAATTGACTCAACCCTCAATCTTACTGCACCTAATAACCTGGCTCTTATTCACATTTACTCTTAACTTTCTTCTTTCACAATCTTTACGAAACTCAGTCACCAGCTTCTGCAGTTTCTCACATGAATCAGCCACCAGCGCTGTATCATCAGCGAACAACTGACTCACTTCCCGAGCTCTCTCATCCACAACAGACTGCATACTTGCCCATCTTTCCAAAACTGTTGCATTCACCTCCCTAACAACCCCATCCATAAACAACTTATATATATATATATATATATATATATATATATATATATATATATATATATATATATATATATATATATATATATATATATATATATATATATATATATATATATATATATATATATATATATATATATATATATATATATATATATATATATATATATATATATATATATATATATATATATATATATATATATATATATATATATATATATATATATATATATATATATATATATATATATATATATATATATATATATATATATATATATATATATATATATATATATATATATATTATATATATATATATATATATATATATATATATATATATATATATATATATATATATATATATATATATATATATATATATATATATATATATATATATATATATATATATGAAGTCTGTTGGGGATGAGAGAGCTTGGGAAGTGAGTCAGTTGTTGTTCGCTGATGATACAGCGCTGGTGGCTGATTCATGTGAGAAACTGCAGAAGCTGGTGACTGAGTTTGGTAAAGTGTGTGGAAGAAGAAAGTTAAGAGTAAATGTGAATAAGAGCAAGGTTATTAGGTACAGTAGGGGTGAGGGTCAAGTCAATTGGGAGGTGAGTTTGAATGGAGAAAAACTGGAGGAAGTGAAGTGTTTTAGATATCTGGGAGTGGATCTGTCAGCGGATGGAACCATGGAAGCGGAAGTGGATCATAGGGTGGGGGAGGGGGCCAAAATTTTGGGAGCCTTGAAAAATGTGTGGAAGTCGAGAACATTATCTCGGAAAGCAAAAATGGGTATGTTTGAAGGAATAGTGGTTCCAACAATGTTGTATGTTTGCGAGGCGTGGGCTATGGATAGAGATGTGCGCAGGAGGATGGATGTGCTGGAAATGAGATGTTTGAGGACAATGTGTGGTGTGAGGTGGTTTGATCGAGTAAGTAACGTAAGGGTAAGAGATATGTGTGGAAATAAAAAGAGCGTGGTTGAGAGAGCAGAAGAGGGTGTTTTGAAATGGTTTGGGCACATGGAGAAAATGAGTGAGTAAAGATTGACCAAGAGGATATATGTGTCGGAGGTGGAGGGAACGAGGAGAAGAGGGAGACCAAATTGGAGGTGGAAAGATGGAGTGAAAAAGATTTTGTGTGATCGGGGCCTAAACATGCAGGAGGGTGAAAGGAGGGCAAGGAATAGAGTGAATTGGAGCGATGTGGTATACAGGGGTTGACGTGCTGTCAGTGGATTGAATCAAGGCATGTGAAGCGTCTGGGGTAAACCATGGAAAGCTGTGTAGGTATGTATATTTGCGTGTGTGGACGTGTGTATGTACATGTGTATGGGGGGGTTGGGCCATTTCTTTCGTCTGTTTCCTTGCGCTACCTTGCAAACGCGGGAGACAGCGACAAAGTATAGAAAAAAAAAAAAAATATATATATATATATATATATATATATATATATATATATATATATATATATACATATATATATATATATATATATATGTATATATATATATATATATATATATATATATATATATATATATATATATATATATATATATATACATATATATATATATATATATATATATATATATATATATATATATATATATATATATATATATATATATATATTTTTTTTTTTTGCTTTGTCGCTGTCTCCCGCGTTTGCGAGGTAGCGCAAGGAAACAGACGAAAGAAATGGCCCAACCCACCCCCATACACATGCTTTGATTCAATCCACTGACAGCACGTCAACCCCGGTATACCACATCGCTCCAATTCACTCTATTCTTTGCCCTCCTTTCACCCTCCTGCATGTTCAGGCCCCGATCACACAAAATCTTTTTCACTACATCTTTCCACCTCCAATTTGGTCTCCCTCTTCTCCTCGCTCCCTCCACCTCCGACACATATATCCTCTTGGTCAATCTCTCCTCACTCATTCTCTCCATGTGACCAAACCATTTCAAAACACCCTCTTCTGCTCTCTCAACCACGCTCTTTTTATTTCCACACATCTCTCTTACCCTTACGTTACTTACTCGATCAAAGCACCTCACACCACACATTGTCCTCAATATATATATATATTTTTTCTTTTTCTTTTTTTTTTATACTTTGTCGCTGTCTCCCGCGTTTGCGAGGTAGCGCAAGGAAACAGACGAAAGAAATGGCCCACCCCCCCCCATACACATGTATATACATACGTCCACACACGCAAATATACATACCTACACAGCTTTCCATGGTTTACCCCAGACGCTTCACATGCCTTGATTCAATCCACTGACAGCACGTCAACCCCGGTATACCACATCGCTCCAATTCACTCTATTCCTTGCCCTCCTTTCACCCTCCTGCATGTTCAGGCCCCGATCACAAAAAATCTTTTTCACTCCATCTTTCCACCTCCAATTTGGTCTCCCTCTTCTCCTCGTTCCCTCCACCTCCGACACATATATCCTCTTGGTCAATCTTTCCTCACTCATTCTCTCCATGTGCCCAAACCACTTCAAAACACCCTCTTCTGCTCTCTCAACCACGCTCTTTTTATTTCCACACATCTCTCTTACCCTTACGTTACTCACTCGATCAAACCACCTCACACCACACATTGTCCTCAAACATCTCATTTCCAGCACATCCATCCTCCTGCGCACAACTCTATCCATAGCCCACGCCTCGCAACCATACAACATTGTTGGAACCACTATTCCTTCAAACATACCCATTTTTGCTTTCCGAGATAATGTTCTCGACTTCCACACATTCTTCTAGGCCCCCAGAATTTTCGCCCCCTCCCCCACCCTATGATCCACTTCCGCTTCCATGGTTCCATCCGCTGCCAGATCCACTCCCAGATATCTAAAACACTTCACTTCCTCCAGCTTTTCTCCATTCAAACTCACCTCCCAATTGACTTGACCCTCAACCCTACTGTACCTAATAACCTTGCTCTTATTCACATTTACTCTTAACTTTCTTCTTCCACACACTTTACCAAACTCAGTCACCAGCTTCTGCAGTTTCTCACATGAATCAGCCACCAACTCTATGGATAGAGTTGTGCGCAGGAGGATGGATGTGCTGGAAATGAAATGTTTGAGGTACAATTTGTGGTGTGAGGTGGTTTGATCGAGTAAGCAACGTAAGGGTAAGAGAGATGTGTGGAAATAAAAAGAGCCCGGTTGAGAGAGCAGAAGAGGGTGTTTTGAAATAGTTTGGGCACATGGAGAGAATGAGTGAGGAAAGATTGACCAAGAGGATATATGTGTCGGAGGTGGAGGGAACGAGGAGAAGTGGGAGACCAAATTGGAGGTGGAAAGATCTAGTGAAAAAGATTTTGTGTGATCGGGGCCTGAACATGCAGGAGGGTGAAAGGAGGGCAAGGAATAGAGTGAATTGGATCGATGTGGTATACTAGGGTTGACGTGCTGTCAGTGGATTGAATCAGCGCATGTGAAGCGTCTGGGGTAAACCATGGAAAGCTGTGTAGGTATGTATATTTGCGTGTGTGGACGTATGTATATACATGTGTATGGGGGCGGGTTGGGCCATTTCTTTCGTCTGTTTCCTTGCGCTACCTCGCAAACGCGGGAGACAACGACAAAGCCAAAAAAAAAAAAATATATATATATATATATATATATATATATATATATATATATATATATATATATATATATATATATATATATTATCCCTGGGGATAGGGGATTAAGAGTACTTCCCACGTATTCCCTGCGTGTCGTAGAAGGCGACTAAAAGGGGAGGGAGCGGGGGGCTGGAAATCCTCCCCTCTCGTTTTTTTTTTTTTTTTTTTTTTTTTTTTTTTTTTTTTTTTTTTAATTTTCCAAAAGAAGGAACAGAGAATTGGGCCAGGTGAGGGTATTCCCTCAAAGGCCCAGTCCTCTGTTCTTAACGCTACCTCGCTAATGCGGGAAATGGCGAATAGTTTGAAAGAAAAAAGAAGAAAGAATATATATATATATATATATATATATATATATATATATATATATATATATATATATATATATATATATATATATATGCAGCAAGTTGAAAGGAGTGCAAGGGATAGAGTGAATTGGAACTATGTGGTATACCGGGGCCAACATGCTATCAGTGGATTGAACCAGGGCATGTGAAGCTTCTGGGTTGACCCATGGAAAGTTTTTTGGGACCTGGATGTGGAAAGATAGCTGTGGTTTCGGTGCATTGTACATGGCAGCTAGAGACTGTGTGAAAGAATGTGGCCTTTGTTGTCTTTTTCTAGCGCTACATCGCGCACATGCGGGAGGAAGGGGTCAGACTGGTAAGGATATTTCTGTTAGATTTAAGCAACATAGATATATGAGAACGGGCCAAGAATCAAATGCCTCGTTTAATCACGTTGATGGCTATGATCATTGTCTTGACTGGAGTAATGTGATCTTAGTTATTAACTCTAACTCCCTTATCACGAGAATTATCATTGAATCTTTTATAATTAATTACACAAAGAATTATAAGCCTAATATTGATGATGGTCGATATGAATTAGATAACTTTATTGTTGAGAAAATTTGTAATATGGTAAGTTTATGAACGCTCGTTGTCTGTGTTGGACAATCACATGTTTACCAAATGGCGTCCTAGCTTCGTCACTTCGATGTATATCAGCTGACTTATATTTCTCTCTTGTGTCTCCCCTGATGATGTGATCATGTTCCCGTTTGTTCTCCTGTCATACGCCCTTTTTTTACCTACTCCAAGCATTCTTAACATTCTCCCGAAAATCTAACGATATTCTTGCACCCCAGCTTTTATTTGTCCTCTTTTTCAACTCTTACATCTTTCTCTTGACCTCCTGCCTCTTTCTTTTATACATCTTCCAGTGATTTGAACTATATCCCTGCCACAATCGTCCAAATGCCTCCTTTTTTTTCTTTTACTAATAATCTTTCTTTTTCATTCCACCACTCACTACCCTGTACACTGTGCCCACCTCCCACCCTTCTCATGCCACAGGCTTCTTTTGCGCAAGCCATCACTGCTTCCCTAAATACATGCCATTCTTACCCTCCCCCCACTCCACTTACGTCATTTGCTCTCACCTTTTTCCAATCTACACTCAATCTCTCCTGGTATTTCTTCAAAGAAGTCTACTTTCCAAGCTCACTTACTCTCACCACTCTCTTTACCCCAACATTCTCTCTTCTTTTCTGAAAACCTCTACATATCTTCACCTTCGCCTACACAAAACGATGATCAGACTTCCCTCCTGTTGCCCCCTCAGCACATTAACATCCAAAAGTCTCTCTTTCACGCATCCATCAATTAACACATAATCCAATAACGTACACTTTTTAGACCAGGTATTCCCAATCACTAGTCCTTTTTCAGCACACAAATATACAAGCTGTTCACCATTGCCATTTACAACACTGAACACACTATGTACAAGAATTATGCCCTCAACTGATACATTACTCACCGCTGCATTCAAGTCACCCATCACTATAACCCGGTCTCATGCATCAAAGCTGCTAACGTACTCGCTCAGCTGCTCCCAAAACACTTGCCTCTCATTGATCTTTCTTCTCATGCCCAGGTGCATATGCACCAATAATCACCCATCTCTCTCCATCTACTTTCAGTTTTACCCACGTTCTTACACTCTATCACATACTCCCACCACTCCTGCTTCAGGAGTAGTACTACTCCTGTCTTTGATCTTTTCCTCTCACCAACCGCTAACTTTACTTCGAAGACATTCCCAAACCACTCTTCCCCTTTACCCTTGAGTTTCGTTTCACTCTGATCGAAAACATCCCGGTTCCTTTCCTCAAACATACTATCTATCTCTCCTCTTCTCTCATTTTGTTTACATCCACACACACATCGAAACACCCCAGTCTCAGTCTTCGAAGAAAATGAATATTCCCATTGCATGACTCCTTCTTCTGTTTCCCCTTTTAGAAAGTTAAAATACAAAGAGGGAAGAGTTTCTACCCCCCCCCCCCCCCCCCCCCCCCCGCCGCCGACCGTCTCCCGTCCCCTTTAGTGGCCTTTTACGACACTCGGGGAATGCGTGGGAAGTATTCTTTCTTCACTATCCCCAGGGATAGATGATGTTCTTTCTGTTTGGCCAACAAATGAGAATTTACAGACATTTCTCCCCTTGCTTAACAATTTAGTACCTTCAATCAAATTTATTGTAGAAAATGAAAATAATGGTATGTTACCATTTTAGATTGCATGATCCATAGGCAAGGAAACAAGTCTAAGTTTAGCATATACAGAAAACCTACCAATGTATGCTCATATATCCATAATCACTCATCACAACATGACAGACTTAAGTTATCATCATTTCAGTCTATGTTCCCTGGGGCATTACGTATTTACTGTCCAGAGTTTATTGATAAAAAGTTTGGGAAGATATATTCTATTGGATCTAAGATAAAGTACCCTAGATCTTTCACTGATATATCCCTTAAGATAGCAAAATAATAATCTTATAGAGTTGAACCCAAACCTCCCACTGACACCAAGGATCTTTTAGTTCTCCTCTTTGATAATGAGAATGTTCCTTAAATCCTTTAATGTAAATGTTTCGTTCAGCAACATTGATACTATAAGAAATATCATAATCAGGAACTCACCAGAAAATTCTCCTGGGTACATCTATAAACTGCCATGTAGAAATTGTGATAAGTATTATGTTGGTCAGACTTGTAAGGATCTTTCTGTTAGACGTAAGCAACATAAATATACTATAAGAACAGGACAAGAATCATATATCTTGTTTAATCACGTTAAAAACTACGGTCATTGTACTGACTGGAGCGATGCCATTTCATTTAACAACAGTAACTCCAGTACAAGAAGAAATATCTTTGAATATTCTATTATCAAATACACAAAGTGAAGGTCTATACAAATTGAATAGCTTTATTGTTGGTGAAATTTGTGAACAATTCCCCTTCTTGTCCACATGATAAGTTTATGATACGCTCGTTGTCTGTCTTAAACAATCAAGCGTTTACCAAATGGCGTCCTAGCTACGTCTCTTAGTTGTATATCAGCTGACTTATTTTTCTTTCTTGTATCTACACTGATGATGTGATTATTACACGAAAGTTCACTTGGGAATTTACCGTCTTCCTTTTTCCTCATAGACTCATAGGAATATATATATATATATATGTATATATATATATATATATATATATATATATATATATATATATATATATATATATATACATATATATATATATATATATATATATATATATATATATATATATATATATATATATATATATATATATATATATATATATATATATATATGTATATGTAAGTAGGATAGATGGTCAGAGAGCGTTATTGGATTACGTGTTAATTGACGGGCGCGCGAAAGAGAGACTTTTGGATGTTAATGTGCTGAGAGGTGCAACTGGAGGGATGTCTGATCATTATCTTGTGGAGGCTAAGGTGAAGATTTCTATGGGTTTTCAGAAAAGAAGAGTGAATGTTGGGGTGAAGAGGGTGGTAAGAGTAAGTGAGCTTGGGAAGGAGACTTGTGTGAGGAAGTACCAGGAGAGACTGAGTACAGAATGGAAAAAGGTGAGAACAATGGAAGTAAGGGGAGTGGGGGAGGAATGGGATGTATTTAGGGAATCAGTGATGGCTTGCGCAAAAGATGCTTGTGACATGAAAAGAGTGGGAGGTGGGTTGATTAGAAAGGGTGGTGAGTGGTGGGATGAAGAAGTAAGATTATTAGTGAAAGAGAAGAGAGAGGCATTTGGACGATTTTTGCAGGGAAAAAATGCAATTGAGTGGGAGATGTATAAAAGAAAGAGACAGGAGGTCAAGAAAAAGGTGCAAGAGGTGAAAAAGAGGGCAAATGAGAGTTGGGGTGAGAGAGTATCATTAAATTTTAGGGAGAATAAAAAGATGTTCTGGAAGGAGGTAAATAAAGTGCGTAAGACAAGGGAGCAAATGGGAACTTCAGTGAAGGGCGCAAATGGGGAGGTGATAACAAGTAGTGGTGATGTGAGAGGGAGATGGAGTGAGTATTTTGAAGGTTTGTTGAATGTGTTTGATGATAGAGTGGCAGATATAGGGTGTTTTGGTCGAGGTAGTGTGGAAAGTGAGAGGGTTAGGGAAAATGATTTGGTAAACAGAGAAGAGGCAGTAAAGGCTTTGCGGAAGATGAAAGCCGGCAAGGCAGCAGGTTTGGATGGTTTGCAGTGGAATTTATTAAAAAAGGGGGTGACTGTATTATTGACTGGTTGGTAAGGTTATTTAATGTATGTATGACTCATGGTGAGGTCCCTGAGGATTGGCGGAATGCGTGCATAGTGCCATTGTACAAAGGCAAAGGGGATAAGAGTGAGTGCTCAAATTTCAGAAATAAGTTTGTTGAGTATTCCAGGTAAATCATATGGGAGGGTATTGAGTGAGAGGGTGAAGGCATGTATCAGATTAGGGAAGAGCAGTGTGGTTTCAGAAGTGGTAGAGGATGTGTGGATCAGGTGTTTGCTTTGAAGAATGTATGTGAGAAATACTTAGAAAAACAAATGGATTTATATGTAGCATTTATGGATCTGGAGAAGGCATATGATAGAGTTGATAGAGATGCTCTGTGGAAGGTATTTAGAATATATGGTGTGGGAGGCAAGTTGTTAGAAGCAGTGAAAAGTTTTTATCGAGGATGTAAGGCATGTGTACTTGTAGGAAGAGAGGAGAGTGATTGGTTCTCAATGAATGTATTTTTGCGGCAGGGGTGTGTGATGTCTTCATGGTTGTTTAATTTGTTTATGGATGGGGTTGTTAGGGAGGTGAATGCAAGAGTTTTGGAAAGAGGGGCAAGTATGAAATCTGTTGTGGATGACAGAGCTTGGGAAGTGAGTCAGTTGTTGTTCGCTGATGATACAGCGCTGGTGGCTGATTCATGTGAGAAACTGCAGAAGCTGGTGACTGAGTTTGGTAAAGTGTGTGAAAGAAGAGAGTTAAGAGTAAATGTGAATAAGAGCAAGGTTATTAGGTACAGTAGGGTTGAGGGTCAAGTCAATTGGGAGGTAAGTTTGAATGGAGAAAAACTGGAGGAAGTAAAGTGTTTTAGATATCTGGGAGTGGATCTGGCAGCGGATGGAACCATGGAATCGGAAGTGGATCATAGGGTGGGGGAGGGAGCGAAAATTCTGGGAGCCTTGAAGAATGTGTGGAAGTCGAGAAGATTATCTCGGAAAGCAAAAATGGGTATGTTTGAAGGAATAGTGGTTCCAACAATGTTGTATGGTTGCGAGGCGTGGGCTATGGATAGGGTTGTGCGCAGGAGGGCAGATGTGCTGGAAATGAGATGTTTGAGGACAATGTGTGGTGTGAGGTTGTTTGATCGAGTAAGTAACGTAAGGGTAAGAGAGATTTGTGGAAATAAAAAGAGCATGGTTGAGAGAGCAGAAGAGGGTGTTTTGAAATGGTTTGGGCACATGGAGAGATTGAATGAGGAAAGAATGACCAGGAGGATATATGTGTCGGAGGTGGAGGGAACGATGAGAAGTGGGAGACCAAATTAGAGGTGGAAAGATGAAGTGAAAAAGATTTTGTGTGATCGAGGTTTGAACATGCAGGAGGGTGAAAGGAGGGCAAGGAATTGAGTGAACTGGATCGATATGGTATACCGGGGTTGACGTGCTGTCAGTGGATTGAATCAGGGCATGTGAAGCGTCTGGGGTAAACCATGGAAAGCTGTGTAGGTATGTATATTTGCGTGTGTGGACGTGTATGTATATACATGTGTGTGGGGGTGGGTTGGGCCATTTCTTTCGTCTGTTTCCTTGCGCTACCTCGCAAACGTGGGAGACAGCGACAAAGCAAAAATATATATATATATTTTTTTTTTTTTTTATACTTTGTCGCTATCTCCCGCGTTTGCGAGGTAGCGCAAGGAAACAGACGAAAGAAATGGCCCCCCCCCCCATACACATGTACATACGTCCACACACGCAAATATACATACCTACACAGCTTTCCATGGTTTACCCCAGACGCTTCACATGCCTTGATTCAATCCACTGACAGCACGTCAACCCCTGTATACCACATCGCTCCAATTCACTCTATTCCTTGCCCTCCTTTCACCCTCCTGCATGTTCAGGCCCCGATCACACAAAATCTTTTTCACTCCATCTTTCCACCTCCAATTTGGTCTCCCTCTTCTCCTCGTTCCCTCCACCTCCGACACATATATCCTCTTGGTCAATCTTTACTCACTCATTTTCTCCATGTGCCCAAACCATTTCAAAACACCCTCTTCTGCTCTCTCAACCACGCTCTTTTTATTTCCACACATCTCTCTTACCCTTACGTTACTTACTCGATCAAACCACCTCACACCACACATTGTCCTCAAACATCTCATTTCCAGCACATCCATCCTCCTGCGCACATCTCTATCCATAGCCCACGCCTCGCAAACATACAACATTGTTGGAACCACTATTCCTTCAAACATACCCATTTTTGCTTTCCGAGATAATGTTCTCGACTTCCACACATTTTTCAAGGCTCCCAAAATTTTGGCCCCCTCCCCCACCCTATGATCCACTTCCGCTTCCATGGTTCCATCCGCTGACAGATCCACTCCCAGATATCTAAAACACTTCACTTCCTCCAGTTTTTCTCCATTCAAACTCACCTCCCAATTGACTTGACCCTCACCCCTACTGTACCTAATAACCTTGCTCTTATTCACATTTACTCTTAACTTTCTTCTTCCACACACTTTACCAAACTCAGTCACCAGCTTCTGCAGTTTCTCACATGAATCAGCCACCAGCGCTGTATCATCAGCGAACAACAACTGACTCACTTCCCAAGCTCTCTCATCCCCAACAGACTTCATACTTGCCCCTCTTTCCAGGACTCTTGCATTTACCTCCCTAACAACCCCATCCATAAACAAATTAAACAACCATGGAGACATCACACACCCCTGCCGCAAACCTACATTCACTGAGAACCAATCACTTTCCTCTCTTCCTACACGTACACATGCCTTACATCCTCGATAAAAACTTTTCACTGCTTCTAACAACTTGCCTCCCACACCATATATTCTTAATACCTTCCACAGAGCATCTCTATCAACTCTATCATATGCCTTCTCCAGATCCATAAATGCTACATACAAATCCATTTGCTTTTCTAAGTATCTCTCACATACATTCTTCAAAGCAAACACCTGATCCATACATCCTCTACCACTTCTGAAACCGCACTGCTCTTCCCCAATCTGATGCTCTGTACATGCCTTCACCCTCTCAATCACTACCCTCCCATATAATTTACCAGGAATACTCAACAAACTTATACCTCTGTAATTTGAGCACTCACTCTTATCCCCTTTGCCTTTGTACATATTTGCCTGTACAAAGGCAAATATATATATATATATATATATATATATATATATATATATATATATATATATATATATATATATATATATATATATATATATATATATATATATATATATATATATATATATATATATATATATATATATGTATATATATATATATATATTATCCCTGGGGATAGGGGAGAAAGAATACTTTCCACGCATTCCTCACGTGTCGTAGAAGGCAACTAAAGGGGACGGGAGCGGGGGGCCAGAAACCCTCCTCTCCTTGTATTTTAACTTTCTAAAAGGGGAAACAGAAGAAGGAGTCACGCGAGGAGTGCTCCTCCTCCTCGAAGGCTCAGATTGGGGTGTCTAAATGTGTGTGGATGTAACCAAGATGAGAAAAAAGGAGAGATAGGTAGTATGTTTGAGGAAAGGAACATGGATGTTCTGGCTCTGAGTGAAACGAAGCTCAAGTTTAAAGGGGAAGAGTGGTTTGGGAATGTCTTGGGAGTAAAGTCAGGGGTTAGTGAGAGGACAAGAGCAAGGGAAGGAGTAGCACTACTCCTGAATCAGGAGTTGTGGGAGTATGTGATAGAGAGTAAAAAAGTAAATTCTAGATTGATATGAGAAGAAAGATCATGAGAGGCAAGTGTTTTGGGAGCAGCTGAATGAGTGTGTTAGTGGTTTTGATGCACAAGACCGGGTTATAGTGATGGGTGATTTGAATGCAAAGGTGAGTAATGTGGCAGTTGAGGGAATAATTGGTATACATGGAGTGTTCAGTGTTGTAAATGAAAATGGTGAAGAGCTTGTAGATTTATGTGCTGAAAAAGTACCGGCGATTGGGAATACCTAGTTTAAAAAGCGAGATATACATAAGTATACGTATGTAAGTAGGAGAGATGGCCAGAGAGCGTTACTGGATTACGTGTTAATTGATAGACGCACGAAAGAGAGACTTTTGGATGTTAATGTGCTGAGAGGTGCAACTGAAGTGATGTCCGATCATTATCTTGTGGAGGCAAACGTGAAGATTTGTGGGAGTTTTCAGAAAAGAAGAGAGGATGTTGGGATGAAGAGAGTGGTGAGAATAAGTGAGCTTGGGAAGGAGACTTGTGTGAGGAAGTACCAGGAGAGAATGAGTACAGAATGGAAAAAGGTGAGAACAAAGGAGGTAAGGGGAGTGGGGGAGGAATGGGATGTATTTAGGGAAGCAGTGATGGCTTGCGCAAAAGATGCTTGTGGCATGAGAAGCGTGGGAGGTGGGTTAATTAGAAAAGGTAGTGAGTGGTGGGATGAAGAAGTAAGATTAATAGTGAAAGAGAAGAGGGAGGCATTTGGATGATTTTTGCGGGGAAAAAATGCAAATGAGTGGGAGAGATATAAAAGAAAGAGGCAGGAGGACAAGAGAAAGGTGCAAGAGGTGAAAAAGAGGGCAAATGAGAGTTGGGGTGAGAGAGTATCATTAAATTTCAGGGAGAATAAAACGATGTATTGGAAGGAGGTAAATAAAGTGTGTAAGAGAAGGGAGCAAAGGGGAACTTTAGTGAAGGGGGCTAATGGGGAGGTGATAACAAGTAGTGGTGATGTGAGAAGGAGATGTAGTGAGTATTTTGAAGGTTTGTTGAATGTGTTTGATGATAGGGAAGCAGTGATGGCTTGCGCAAAAGATGCTTGTGGCATGAGAAGCGTGGGAGGTGGGTTGATTAGAAAAGGTAGTGAGTGGTGGGATGAAGTAAGATTAATAGTGAAAGAGAAAAGGGAGGCATTTGGATGATTTTTGCAGGGAAAAAATGCAAATGAGTGGGAGAGGTATAAAAGAAAGAGGCAGGAGGACAAGAGAAAGGTGCAAGAGGTGAAAAAGAGGGCAAATGAGAGTTGGGGTGAGAGAGTATCATTAAATTTCAGGGAGAATAAAACGATGTTTTGGAAGGAGGTAAATAAAGTGCGTAAGACAAGGGAGCAAATGGGAACTTTAGTGAAGAGGGCTAATGGGGAGGTGATAACAAGTAGTGGTGATGTGAGAAGGAGATGTAGTGAGTATTTTGAAGGTTTGTTGAATGTGTTTGTTGATAGAGTGGAAGATATAGGATGTTTTGGTCGAGGTGGTGTGCAAATTGAGAGGGTTAGGGAAAATGATTTGGTAAACAGAGAAGAGGTAGTAAAAGCTTTACGGAAGATGAAAGCCGGCAAGGCAGCAGGTTTGGATGGTATTGCAGTGGAATTTATTAAAAAAAGGGGGTGACTGTATTGTTGACTGGTTGGTAAGGTTATTTAACATATTTATGAATCATGGTGAGGTGCCTGAGTATTGGCGGAATGCTTGTAGAGTGCCATTGTACAAAGGCAAAGGGGATAAGAGTGAGTGCTCAAATTACAGAGGTATATGTATGTTGAGTATTCCTGGTGAATTATATGGGAGGGTATTGATTGAGAGGGTGAAGGCATGTACAGAGCATCAGATTGGGGAAGAGCAGTGTGGTTTCAGGAGTGGTAGAGGATATGTGGATCAGGTGTTTGCTTTGAAGAATGTATGTGAGAAATACTTAGAAAAGCAAATGGATTTGTATGTAGCATTTATGGATCTGGAGAAGGCATATGATAGAGTTGATAGAGATGCTCTGTGGAAGGTTTTAATAATATATGGTGTGGGAGGCAATTTGTTAGAAGCAGTGAAAAGTTTTTATCGAGAATGTAATACATGTGTAAGTGTAGGAAGAGAGGAAAGTGATTGGTTCTCAGTGAATGTAGGTTTGCGGTAGGAGCGTGTGATGTCTCCATGGTTGTTTAATTTGTTTATGGATGGGGTTGTTAGGGAGGTGAACGCAAGAGTTTTGGAAAGAGGGGCAAGTATGCAGTCTTTTGTGGATGAGAAAGCTTGGGAAGTTAGTCAGTTCTTGTTCGCCGATGATACAGCGCTGGTGGCTGATTCATGTGAGAAACTGCAGAAGCTGGTGACTGAGTTTGGTAAAGTGTGTGAAAGAAGAAAGTTAAGAGTAAATGTGAATAAGAGCAAGGTTATTAGTTGCAGTAGGGTTGAGGGTCAAGTCAATTTGGAGGTAAGTTTGAATGGAGAGATACTTTAGGAAGTAAAGTTTTTTGGATATCTGGGAGTGGATCTGGCAGCGGATGGAACCATGGAAGCGGAAGTGAATCATAGGGTGGGGGAGGGGGTGAAAATTCTGGGAGCCTTGAAGAATGTTTGGAAGTCGAGAACATTATCTCGGAAAGCAAAAATGGCTATGTTTGAAGGAATAGTGGTTCCAACAATGTTGTATGGTTGCAAGGCGTGGGCTATGGACAGAGTTGTGCGCAGGAGGGTCGATATGCAGGAAATGAGATGTTTGAAGGCAATATGTGGTGTGAGGTGGTTTGATCGAGTAAGCAATGGAAGGGTAAGATAGATATGTTGAAATAAAAAGTGTTGTTGAGAGAGCAGAAGAGCGTTTTTTGAAATGGTTTGGTTACATGGAGAGAATGAGTGAGGAAAGATTGACCAAGAGGATATATGTGTCATAGGCGGAGGGAACGAGGAGAAGGGGGAGACCAAATTGGAGGTGGAAACATGGAGTGAAAAAGATTTTGAGTGATCGGGGCCTGAACATG
The DNA here is from genome assembly GCF_036320965.1 of Panulirus ornatus. Lineage (NCBI taxonomy): Eukaryota > Metazoa > Arthropoda > Malacostraca > Decapoda > Palinuridae > Panulirus > Panulirus ornatus. Next base: position 44,387,475 of record NC_092242.1, on the reverse strand, counting down.
CAGGAGGGTGAAAGGCGTGCAAGGAATAGAGTGAATTGGAACGATGTGGTATACTGGTGTCGACGTGCTGTCAATGGATTGAACCAGGGCATGTGAAGTGTCTGGGGTAAACCATGGAAAGCTCTGTGGGGCCTGGATGTGGAAAGGGAGCTGTGGTTTCGGTGCATTATTACATGACAGCTAGAGACTGAGTGTGAACGAATGGGGCCTTTGTTTGTCTTTTCCTACCGGTACCTCGCACATATGAGGGGGGGAGAGGGATGTTATTCCATGTGTGGTGAGGTGGCGATAGGAACAAATAAAGGCAGACAGTATGAATTATGTACATGTGTATATAGGTATATGTCTGTGTGTGTATATATATGTGTACATTGAGATGTATAGGTATGTATATTTGCGTGTGTGGACATGTATGTATATATATGTGTATGTGGGCGGGTTGGGCTATTCTTTCGTCTGTTTCCTTGGGCTATCTCGCTAACGCGGGAGACAGCGACAAAGCAAAATAAATAAATATATATATATATATATATATATATATATATATATATATATATATATATATATATATATATATATATATATATATATATATATTTTCTTTTTGCTTTGTCGCTGTCTCCCGCGTTTGCGAGGTAGCGCAAGGAAACAGATGAAAGAAATGGCCCAACCCACCCCACCCCCATACACATGTATATACATACGTTCACACACGCAAATTATACATACCTACACAGCTTTCCATGGTTTACCCCAGACACTTCACCTGCCCTGATTCAATCCACTGACAGCACGTCAACCCCGGTATACCACATCGATCCAATTAACTCTATTCCTTGCCCTCCTTTCACCCTCCTGCATGTTCAGGCCCCGATCACACAAAATCTTTTTCACTCCATCTTTCCACCCCCAATTTGGTCTCCCACTTCTCCTCGTTCCCTCCACCTCCGACACATATATCCTCTTGGTCAATCTTTCCTCACTCATTCTCTCCATGTGACCAAACCATTTCAAAACACCCTCTTCTGATCTCTCAATCACGCTCTTTTTATTTCCACACATCTCTCTTACCCTTACGTTACTTACTCGATCAAATCACCTCACACCACACATTGCATTCAAACATCTCATTTCCAGCACATCCATCCTCCTGCGCACAACTCTATCCATAGTCCACGCCTTGCAACCATACAACATTGTTGGAACCACTATTCCTTCAAACATACCCATTTTTGCTTTCCGAGATAATGTTCTCGACTTCCACACATTCTTCAAGGCTCCCAGAATTTTCGCCCCCTCCCCCACCCCATGATCCACTTCCGCTTTCATGGTTCCATCCGCTGCCAGATCCACTCCCTGATATCTAAAACACTTTACTTCCTCCAGTTTTTCTCCATTCAAACTTGCCTCCCAATTGACTTGACCCTCAACCCTACTGTACCCAATAACCTTGCTCTTATTCACATTTACTCTTAAATTTCTTCTTTCACACACTTTACCAAACTCAGTCACCAGCTTCTGCAGTTTCTCACTTGAATTAGCCACCAGCGCTGTATCATCAGCGAACAACAACTGACTCACTTCCCAAGCGCTCTCATCCCCAACAGACTTTACACTTGCCCCTCTTTCCAAAACTCTTGCATTCACCTCCCTAACAACCCCATCCATAAACAAATTAAACAACCATGGAGACATCACATACCCCTGCCGCAAACATACATTCACTGAGAACCAATCACTTTCCTCTCTTTCTACACGTACACATGCCTTACATCCTCGATAAAAACTTTTCACTGCTTCTAACAACTTGCCTCCGACACCATATATTCTTAATACCTTCCACAGAGCATCTCTATCAACTCTATCATATGCCTTCTCCAGATCAATAAATGCTACATACATATCCATTTGGTTTTCTAAGTATTTCTCACATACATCCTTCAAAGCAAACACCTGATCCACACATTCTCTACCACTTCTGAAACCACACTGCTCTTCCCCAATCTGATGCTCTGTACATGCCATCACCCTCTCAATGAATACCCTCCCATATAATTTACCAGGAATACTCAACAAACTTATACCTCTGTAATTTGAGCACTCACTCTTATCCCCTTTGCCTTTGTACAATGGCACTATGCACGCATTCCGCCAATCCTCAGGCACCTCACCATGAGTCATACATACATTGAATAACCTTACCAACCAGTCAATAATACAGTCACCCCCTTTTTTAATAAATTCCACTGCAATACCATCCAAACCTGCTACCTTGCCGGGTTTCATCTTCCGCAAAGCTTGTACTACCTCTTCTCTGTTTACCAAATCATTTTCCCTAACCCTCTCACTTTGCACACCACCTCGACAAAAACACCTTATATCTGCCACTCTATCATCAAACACATTCACCAAACCTTCAAAATACTCACTCCATCTCCTTCTCACATCACCACTTCTTGTTGTCACCTCCCCATTTGCGCCCTTCACTGAAGCTCCCATTCGCTCCCTTGTCTTACGCACTTTATATATATTTATATATATATATATATATATATATATATATATATATATATATATATATATATATATATATATATATATATATATAAGTGAGCTTGGGAAGGAGACTTGCGTAAGGAAAAAACCATGAGAGACTGATTACAGATTGAAAAAAGTTGATAACAAAGGAGGTAAGGGGAGTGGGGGAGGAATGGGATGTATTTAGGGAAGCAGTGATGGCTTGCGCAAAAGATGCTTGTGGCATGAGAGGCGTAGGAGGTGGGTTGATTAGAAAGGGTAGTGAGTGTTGGGATGAAGAAGTAAGATCATTCGTGAAAGAGAAGAGAGAGGCATTTGGACTATTTTTCCATGGAAAGAATTCAAATGAGTGCGAGATGTATAAAAGAAACAGGCAGGAGGTCAAGAGAAAGGTGCAAGAGGTGAAAAAGAGGGCAAATGAGAGTTGGGGTGAGAGAGTATCATTAAGTGTTAGGGAGAATAAAAAGATGTTTTGGAAGGATGTATATCAAGTGCGTAAGACAAGGGAGCAAATGCGAACTTTAGTGAAGGGGGCTAATGGGGAGGTGATAACAAATAGTGGTGATGTGAGAAGGAGATGGAGTGAGTATTTTGAAGGTTTGTTGAATGTGTTTCATGATAGAGTGGCAGATATAGGGTGTTTTCGTCGAGGTGGTGTGCAAAGTGAGAGGGTTAGGGAAAATGATTTGGCAAACAGAGATGAGGTAGTAAAACCTTTGCGGAAGATGAAAGCCTGTAAGGCAGCAGGCTTGGATGGTAGTGATGTGGAATTTATTAAAAAAAATGGGAGACTATATTGTTGACTGGTTGGTAAAGTTATCTAATGTATGTATGATTCATGGTAAGGTGCCTGAGGATTGGCGGAATGCTTGCATAGTCCCATTGTACAAAGGCAAAGGGGATAAGAGTGAGTGCTCAAATTACCGAATTATAAGTTTGTTGAGTAGTCCTGGGAAATTATATGGGAGGGTATTGATTGAGAGGGTGAAGGCATGCACAGAGCATCAGATTCGGGAAGAGCGTTGTGGTTTCAGAATTGGTAGATGATGTGTGGATCAGGTGTTTGCTTTCAAGAATGTATGTGAGAAATACTTAGAAAAACAAATGGATTTGTATGAAGCATTTATGGATCTGGTGAAGGCATATGATTGAGTTGATAGAGATGCTCTGTGGAAGGTTTTAAGAATATATGATATGGGAGACAAGTTGTTAGAAGCAGTGAAAAGTTTTTATATAGAGGATGTAAGGCCTTCGTACGTGTAGGAAGAGAGGAAAGTGATTGGTTCTCAGTGAATGTAGGTTTGCGGCAGGGGTGTGTGATGTCTCCAAGGTTGTTTAATTTGTTTATGGATGGGCTTGTTAGGGAGGTGAATGCAAGAGTTTTGGAAAGAGGGGCAATTATGCAGTCTGTTGTTGATAATAGAACTTGGGAAGTGAGTCAGTTGTTGTTCGCTGATGATACAGCGCTTGTAGCTGATTCATATGAGAAACTGAAGAAGCTGGTGACTGAGTTTGGTAAAGTGTGTGAAAGAAAAAAGTTGAGAGTAAATGGGAATAAGAGCAAGGTTCTTAGGTACTGTAGGATTGAGGGTCAAGTCAATTGGGAGTTCAGTTTGAATGGAGAAAAACTGGAGGAAATAAAGTGTTTTAGATATCTGGGAGTGGATATGGCAGCGGATGGAACCATGGAAGCGGAAGTTAATCATTGGGTGGGGGAGGAGGCGAAAATTCTGGGGGCCTTGAAGAATGTTTCGAAGTCGAGAACATTATCTCGGAAAGCAAAAATAGTTATGTTTGAAGGAATAGTGGTTCCTACAATGTTGTATGGTTGCGAGGCGTGGGCTATGGATAGAGTTATGCGCAGGAGGTTGGATATGCTGGAAATGAGATGTTTGAGGACAATATGTGGTTTGAGGTGGTTTGATCGAGTAAGTAATGTAAGAGAAGAGAGATGTGGGGAGATAAAAAGAGTTTTGTTGAGAGTGCAGAATAGGGTGTTTTGAAATAGTTTGGTCACATGGAGAGAATGAGTGAGGAAAGAATGACCAAGAGGATATATGTGTCAGAGGTGGAGGGAACGATGAGAAGTGGGAGACCTAATTGGAGGTGGAAAGATGGAGTGACACAGATTTTGAGTGATCGGGGCCTGAACATGCAGGAGGTTAAAAGGCGTGCAAGGAATAGAGTGAAATGGAACGATGTGGTATACCGTGGTCGACTTGCTGTCAATAGATTGAACCAGGGCATGTGAAGCGTCTGGGGTAAACCATGGAAAGTTTTGTGGTGCCTGGATGTGGAAAGGGAGCTGTGGTTTCGGTGCATTATTACATGACACCTATAGACTGAATGTGAACGAATAAGGCCTTTGTTGTCTTTTCATAGCGCTACCTCACACACTTGAGGGGGGAGGGGGTTGTTTTTCCATATGTGGCGAGGTGGCGATGGGAATAGATAAAGGCAGACAGTATGAATTATGTACATGTGTATATATGCATATGTGGGTGTGTGTATATATATATGCATGCACTGAGATGTATAGGTATGTACATTTGCAAGTGTGGACGTGTATATATATATATGTGTATGTCGGTGGGTTGGGCCATTCTTTCGTCTGTCTCCTTGAGCTACCTTGCTAAAACGGGGGACAGCGACAAAGCAAAATAAATAAATAGAATATATATATATATATATATATATATATATATATATATATATATATATATATATATATATATATATATATATATATATATATATATATATATATATGTATATATATATATATATATATATATATATATATATATATATATATATATATATATATATATATATATATATATATATATATATATATATATATATATATATATATATGTTGGAATGGATCACAATTTTGCGCGTGATCAAGATATTCCTATGAGTCCATGAGGTCTAACCAACAGAAGGTAAGGATCTTTCTGTTAGACTTAAGCAACATAAATATAGTATAAGAACGGGACAGGAATCAAATGCCTTGCTTAATCATGTTAAAAACTATGATCATTGTATTGACTGGAGTAACGCCATCTCAGTTGTTAACTCTAAATCTATTACCAAGAGAAATATCATTGAATCTTCTATTATTAAATACACAGGGAATTATAATCTTAATATTAGTGATGGTCTGTACAAATTAGATAACTTTATTGTTGATAAGATTTGTAAAATGATAAGTTTATGAACGCTCGTTGTATGTTTTGGACAATCACATGTTTACCAAATGGCGTCCTAGCTTCGTCTCTTCGATGTATATCAACTGATTATTATATTCCTTTCTTGTGTCTCCCCTGATGATGTGATTATTACACGAAAGTGCACTTGGGAACTTTTCGTGTTTCATTTTCCCCGTGGACTCATAGGATTATATATATATATATATATATATATATATATATATATATATATATATATATATATATATATATATATATATATATATATATATATATATATATATATATATATATATATATATATATATATATATATATATATATATATATATATATATATATATATATATAGTGGTTTGGGAATGTCTGGTGAGTAAAGTCAGGGGTTAGTGAGAGGACAAGAGCAAGGGAAGGAGTAGCAATACTCCTGAAACAGGAGTTGTGGGAGTATGTGATAGAATGTAAGAAAGTAAATTCTCGATTAATATGGGTAAAACTGAAAGTTAATGGAGAGAGGTGGGTGATTATTGGTGCATATGCACCTGGGCATGAGAAGAAAGATCAAGAGAGGCAAGTGTTTTGGGAGCAGCTGAATGAGTGTGTTAGTGGTTTTGATGCACGAGACCGGGTTATAGTGATGGGTGATTTGAATGCAAAGGTGAGTAATGTGGCAGTTGAGGGAATAATTGGCATACATGGGGTGTTCAGTGTTGTAAATGGAAATGGTGAAGAGCTTGTAGATTTATGTGCTGAAAAAGGACTGATGATTGGGAATACCTGGTTTAAAAAGCGAGATATACATAAGTATACTTATGTAAGTAGGAGAGATGGCCAGAGAGCGTTATTGGATTACGTGTTAATTGACAGGCGTCCGAAAGAGAGACTTTTGGATGTTAATGTGCTGAGAGGTGCAACTGGAGGGATGTCTGATCATTATCTTGTGGAGGCTAAGGTGAAGATTTGTATGGGCTTTCAGAAAAGAAGAGTGAATGTTGGGGTGAAGAGGTTGGTGAGAGTAAGTGAGCTTGAGAAGGAGACCTGTGTGAGGAAGTACCAGGAGAGACTGAGTACAGAATGGAAAAAGGTGAGAACAATGGAAGCAAGGGGAGTGGGGGAGGAATGGGATGTATTTAGGGAATCAGTGATGGATTGCGCAAAAGATGCTTGTGGCATGAGAAGAGTGGGAGGTGGGTTGATTAGAAAGGGTAGTGAGTGGTGGGATGAAGAAGTAAGAGCATTAGTGAAAGAGAAGAGAGAGGCATTTGGACGATTTTTGCAGGGAAAAAATGCAATTGAGTGGGAGATGTATAAAAGAAAGAGACAGGAGGTCAAGAGAAAGGTGCAAGAGGTGAAAAAAAAGGGCAAATGAGAGTTGGGGTGAGAGAGTATCATTAAATTTTAGGGAGAATAAAAAGATGTTCTGGAAGGAGGTAAATAAAGTGCGTAAGACAAGGGAGCAAATGGGAACTGCAGGGAAGGGCGCAAATGGGGAGGTGATAACAAGTAGTGGTGATGTGAGAAGGAGATGGAGTGAGTATTTTGAAGGTTTGTTGAATGTGTTTGATGATAGAGTGGCAGATATAGGGTGTTTTGGTCGAGGTGGTGTGCAAAGTGAGAGGGTTAGAGAAAATGATTTGGTAAACAGAGAAGAGGTAGTGAAAGCTTTGCGGAAGATGAAAGCCGGCAAGGCAGCAGGTTTGGAAGGTATTGCAGTGGAATTTATTAAAAAAGGGGGTGACTGTATTGTTGACTGGTTGGTAAGGTTATTTAATGTATGTATGACTCATGGTGAGGTGCCTGAGGATTGGCGGAATGCGTGCATAGTGCCATTGTACAAAGGCAAAGGGGATAAGAGTGAGTGCTCAAATTACAGAGTTATAAGTTTGTTGAGTATTCCTGGTAAATTATATGGGAGGGTATTGATTTAGAGGGTGAAGGCATGTACAGAGCATCAGATTGGGGAAGAGCAGTGTGGTTTCAGAAGTGGTAGAGGATGTGTGGATCAGGTGTTTGCTTTGAAGAATGTATGTGAGAAATACTTAGAAAAGCAAAGGGATTTGTATGTAGCATTTATGGATCTGGAGAAGGCATATGATAGAGTTGATAGAGATGCTCTGTGGAAGGTATTAAGAATATATGGTGTGGGAGGAAAGTTGTTAGAAGCAGTGAAAAGTTTTTATCGAGGATGTAAAGCATGTGTACGTGTAGGAAGAGAGGAAAGTGATTGCTTCTCAGTGAATGTAGGTTTGCGGCAGGTGTGTGTGATGTCTCCATGGTTGTTTAATTTGTTTATGGATGGGGTTGTTAGGTAGGTAAATGCAAGAGTTTTGGAAAGAGGGGCAAGTATGAAGTCTGTTGGGGATGAGAGAGCTTGGGAAGTGAGTCAGTTGTTGCTCGCTGATGATACAGCGCTGGAGGCTGATTCATGTGAGAAACTGCAGAAGCTGGTGACTGAGTTTGGTAAACTGTGTGGAAGAAGAAAGTTAAGAGTAAATGTGAATAAGAGCAAGGTTATTAGGTACAGTAGGGTTGAGGGTCAAGTCAATTGGGAGGTGAGTTTGAATGGAGAAAAACTGGGGGATGTGAAGTGTTTTAGATATCTGGGAGTGGATCTGGCAGCGGATGGAACCATGGAAGCGGAAGTGGATCATAGGGTGGGGGAGGGGGCGAAAATTCTGGGGGCCTTGAAGAATGTGTGGAAGTCGAGAACATTGTCTCGGAAAGCAAAAATGGCTATGTTTGAAGGAATAGTGGTTCCAAATATGTTGTATGGTTGCGAGGCGTGGGCTATGGATAGAGTTGTGCGCAGGAGGATGGATGTGCTGGAAATGAGATGTTTGAGGACAGTGTGTGGTGTGAGGTGGTTTGATCGAGTGAGTAACGTAAGGGTGAGAGAGATGTGTGGAAATAAAAAGAGCGTGGTTGAGAGATCAGAAGAGGGTGTTTTGAAGTGGTTTGGGCACATGGAGAGGATGAGTGAGGAAAGATTGACCAAGAGGATATATGTGTCGGAGGTGGAGGGAGAAAGGAGAAGAGGGAGACCAAATTGGAGGTGGAAAGATGGAGTGAAAAAGATTTTGTGTGATCGGGGCCTGAACATGCAGGAGGGTGAAACGAGGGCAAGGAATAGAGTGAATTGGAGCGATGTGGTATACCGGGGTTGACGTGCTGTCAGTGGATTGAATCAAGGCATGTGAAGCGTCTGGGGTAAACCATGGAAAGCTGTGCTGGTATGTATATTTGCGTGTGTGGACGTATGTATATACATGTGTATTGGGGGGGGTTGGGCCATTTCTTTCGTCTGTTTCCTTGCGCTACCTCGCAAACTCGGGAGACAGCGACAAAGTATAAAAATATATATATATATATATATATATATATATATATATATATATATATATATATATATATATATATATATATACATATATATATATTTACTTTTTATTTATTTATTTATTTTGCTTTGTCGCTGTCTCCCGCGTTAGCGAGGTAGCGCAAGTAAACAGACGAAAGAATGGCCCAACCCACCCACATACACATGTATATACATACACGTCCACACACGCAAATATACATACATATACATCTCTATGTACACATATATATACACACACAGACATATACATATATACACATGTACATAATTCATACTGTCTGCCTTTATTTGTTCCCATCGCCACCTCGCCACACATGGAATAACAACCCCCTCCCCCCTCATGTGTGCGAGGTAGCGCTAGGAAAAAACACCAAAGGCCCCATTCTTTCATACTCAGTCTCTAGCTGTCATGTAATAATGCACCGAAACCACAGCTCCCTTTCCACATCCAGGCCCCACAGAACTCTCCATGGTTTACCCCAGACGCTTCACATGCCCTGGTTCAATCCAATGACAGCACGTCGACCCCGGTATACCACATCGTTCTAATTCACTCTATTCCTTGCACGCCTTTCACCCTCCAGCATGTTCAGGCCCCAATCACTCAAAATCTTTTTCACTCCATGTTTCCACCTCCAATTTGGTCTCCCACTTCTCCTCCTTCCCTCCACCTCTGACACATATATCTTCTTGGTCAATCTTTCCTCACTCATTATCTCCATGTGACCAAACCATTTCAAAACACCCTCTTCTGCTCTCTCAACCACACTCTTTTTATTTCCACACATCTCTCTTAGCCTTACATTACTTACTCGATCAAACCACCTCACACCACATATTGTCCTCAAACATCTCATTTCTAACACATCCACACTCCTGCGCACAACTCTATCCATAGCTCACGCCTCGCAACCATACAACATTGTTGGAATCACTATTCCTTCAAACATACCCATTTTTGCTTTCCGAGATAATGTTCGCGACTTCCAAACATTCTTCAAGGCTCCCAGAATTTTCGCTCCCTCCCCCACCCTATGATTCACTTCCGCTTCCATGGTTCAATCCCCTGCCAGATCCACTCCCAGATATCTAAAACACCTTACTTCCTCCAGTTTTTCTCCAAACTTACCTCCCAATTGATTTGACCCTCAACCCTACTCTACCTAATAACCTTGCTCTTATTCACATTTACTCTTAACCTTCTTCTTTCAACCACTTTACCAAACTCAGTCACCAGCTTCTGCAGTTTCTTACATAAATCAGCCACCAGGGCTGTATCATCAGCGAACAACAACTGACTCACTCTCTCATCCACAACAGACTGCATACTTGACCCTCTTTCCAAAACTCTTGCATTCACCTCCCTAACAACCCCATCCATAAAGAAATTAAACAACCATGGAGACATCACACACCCCTGCCGCAAACATACATTCACTGAGAACCAATCACTTTCCTCTCTTCCTACACGTACACATGCCTTACATCCTCGATAAAAACTTTTCACTGCTTCTAACAATTTGCCTCCCACACCATATATTCTAAAAACCTTCCACAGAGCATCTCTATCAACTCTATCATATGCATTATCTAGATCCATAAATGCTACATACAAATCTATTTGTTTTTCTAAGTATTTCTAACATACATTCTTCAAAGCAAACACCTCATCCACACATCCTCTACCACTTCTGAAACCACACTGCTCTTCCCCAATCTGATGCTCTGTACATGCCTTCACCCTCTCAATCAATACCCTCCCATACAATTTACCAGGAATACTCAAGAAATTTATACCTCTGTAATTTGAGCACTCACTCTTATCCCCTTTTCCTTTGTACAATCGCACTATGCGCGCATTCTGCCAATCCTCAGGCACCTCACCATGAATCATACATGCATTAAATAACCTTACCAACCAGTCAACTATACAGTAACCCCCTTTTTTAATGAATTCCACTGCAATACCATCCAAACCCGCTGCCTTGCCAGCTTTCATCTTCCGTAAAGCTTTTACAACCTCTTATCTGTTTACCAAATCATTTTCCCTAACCCTCTCACTTTGCACACCACCTCGACCAAAACACCCTATATCTGCCACTCTATTATCAAACACATTCAACAAACTTTCAAAATACTCAATCCATCTCCTTCTCACATCACCACTACTTGTTATCATCTCCCCATTAGCCCCCTTCACTGAAGTTCCCATTTGCTCCCTTGTCTTACGCACTTTATTTACCTCCTTCCAAAACATCTTTTTATTCTCCCTGAAATTTAATGATACTCTCTCACCGCAACTCTCATTTGCCCTCTTTTTCACCTCTTGCACCTTTCTCTTGACCTCCTGCTTCTTTCTTTTATACCTCTCCCACTCATTTGCATTTTTCCCTGCAAAAATCATCCAAATGCCTCTCCCTTCTCTTTCACTAATAATCTTACTTCTTCATCCCACCACTCACTACCTTTTCTAATTAACCCACCTCCCACTCTTCTCATGCCACAAGCATCTTTTGCGCAAGCCATCACTGTTTCCCTAAATACATTCCATTCCTTCCCCACACCGCTTACCTCCTTTGTTCTCATGTTTTTCCATTCTGTACTCAGTCTCACCTGGTACTTCCTCACACAAGTCTCCTTCCCAAGCTCACTTACTCTCACCACTCTCTTCACCCCAACATCCTCTCCTCTTTTCTGAAAACTCCCACAAATCTTCACGTTCGCCTCCACAAGATAATGATCAGACATCCCTCCAGCTGCACCTCTCAGCACATTAACATCCAAAAGTCTCTCTTTCGTGCGTTTATCAATTAACACGTAATCCAATAACGCTCTTTGGCCATCTCTCCCACTTACATGCGTGTACTTATTTATATCTCGCGTTTTAAACCAGGTATTCCCAGTCACCAATCCTTTTTCAGCACATAAATCTACAACCTCTTCACCATTTCCATTTACAACACTGAACACTCCATGTATACCAATTATTCCCTCAACTGCCACATTACTCACCTTTGCATTCAAATCACCCATCACTATAACCCGGTCTTGTGCATCAAAACCACTAACACACTCATTCAGCTGCTCCCAAAACACTTGCCTCTCATGATCTGTCTTCTCATGCCCAGGTGCATATGCACCTATAATCACCCATGTCTCTCCATCAACTTTCAGTTTTACCCATATCAATCTAGAATTTACTTTCTTACACTCTATCACATACTACCACAACTCCTGATTCAGGAGTCGTGCTACTCCTCCTCTTGCTCTTCTCCTCTCACTAACACCTGACTTTACTCCCAAGACATTTCCAAACCACTCTTCCCCTATCCCCTGGGGATAGGGGATTAAGAATACTTCACACGCATTCCTCACTTGTCGTAGAATGCAATTAAAGGGGACGGGAGCGGGGGGCCAGAAACCCTCCCCTCCTTGTATTTTAACTTTCATATATATATATATATATATATATATATATATATATATATATCTGTTTTCCATTTTAGAAAGTTAAAAAATACAAGGAGGGGAGGATTTCTGGCCCCCCTCTCCCGTCCTCTCCAGTCGCCTTCTACGACACGCGAGGAATGCGTGGGAAGTATTCTTTCACCCCTATCCCAAGCGATGATATATATATATATATATATATATATATATATATATATATATATATATATATATATATATATATATATATATATATATATATATATATATATATATATATATATATATATACATACAAATACACACGCACATATACACACACACACACACAAAAAGTGTTTTAGATATCTGGGAGTGGACCTGGCAGCGAATGGAACAATGGAAGCGGAAGTGGATCATAGGATGCGGGAGGGGGCGAAAATTCTGGGAGCCTTGAAGAATGTGTGGAAGTCGAGAACATTATCTCGGAAAGCAAAAATGGGTATGTTTGAAGGAATAGTGGTTCCAACAATGTTGTATGGTTGCGAGGCGTGGGCTATGGATAGAGTTGTGCGCAGGAGGATGGATGTGCTGGAAATGAGATGTTTGAGGACAATGTGTGGTGTGAGGTGTTTTGATCGAGTAAGTAACGTAAGGGTATGAGAGATGTGTGGAAATGAAAAGAGCGTGGTTGAGAGAGCAGAAGAGGGTGTTTTGAAATAGTTTGGGCACATGGAGAGAATGAGTGAGGAAAGATTGACCAAGAGGATATATGTGTCGGAGGTGGAGGGAAGAAGGAGAAGTGGGAGACCAAATTGGAGGTGGAAAGATGGAGTGAATAAGTATTTGTGTGATCGGGGCCTGAACATGCAGGAGGGTGAAAGGAGGGCAAGGAATAGAGTGAATTGGATCGATGTGCTATACCGGGGTTGACGTGCTGTCAGTGGATAGAATCAGGGCATGTGAAGCGTCTGGGATAAACCATGGAAAGCTGTGTGGGTATGTATATTTGCGTGTGTGGACGTATGTATATACATGTGTATGGGGGTGGGTTGGGCCATTTCTTTCGTCTCTTTCCTTGCGCTACCTCGCAAACGCGGGAGACAGCGACAAAGCAAGAAAAAAAAGAAAAAAAAAAAATATATATATATATATATATATATATATATATATATATATATATATATATATATATATATATATATATATATATATATGATTTGAATGCAAAGGTGAGTAATGTGGCAGTTGAGGGAATAATTGGTATACATGGGGTGTTCAGAGTTGTAAATGGAAATGGTGAAGAGCTTGTAGATTTATGTGCTGAAAAAGGACTGATGATTGGGAATACCTGGTTTAAAAAGCAAGATATACATAAGTATACTTATGTAAGTAGGAGAGATGGCCAGAGAGCGTTATTGGATTACGTGTTAATTGACAGGCGCGCGAAAGAGAGACTTTTGGATGTTAATGTGCTGAGAGGTGCAACTGGAGGGATATCTGATCATTATCTTGTGGAGGCTAAGGTGAAGATTTGTATGGGTTTTCAGAAAAGAAGAGTTAATGTTGGGGTGAAGAGGGTGGTGAGAGTAAGTGAGCTTGGGAAGGAGACTTGTGTGAGGAAGTACCAGGAGAGACTGAGTACAGAATGGTAAAAGGTGAGAACAATGGAAGTAAGGGGAGTGGGGGAGGAATGGGATGTATTTAGGGAATCAGTGATGGATTGCGCAAAAGATGCTTGTGGCATGAGAAGAGTGGGAGGTGGGTTGATTAGAAAGGGTAGTGAGTGGTGGGATGAAAAAGTAAGAGTATTAGTGAAAGAGAAGAGAGAGGCATTTGGACGATTTTTGCAGGGAGAAAATGCAATTGAGTGGGAGACATATAAAAGAAAGAGACAGGAGGTCAAGAGAAAGGTGCAAGAGGTGAAAAAAAGGGCAAATGAGAGTTGGGGTGAGAGAGTATCATTAAATTTTAGGGAGAATATAAAGATGTTCTGGAAGAGCGTAAGACAAGGGAGCAAATGGGAACTTCAGTGAAGGGCGCAGATGGTGAGGTGATAACAAGTAGTGGTGATGTGAGAAGGAGATGGAGTGAGTATTTTGAAGGTTTGTTGAATGTGTTTGATGATAGAGTGGCAGATACAGGGTGTTTTGGTCGAGGTTGTGTGCAAAGTGAGAGGGTTAGGGAAAATGATTTGGTAAACAGAGAAGAGGTAGTAAAAGCTTCGCGGAAGATGAAAGCCGGCAAGGCAGCGGGTTTGGATGGTATTGCAGTGGAATTTATTAAAAAAGGGGGGGACTGTATTGTTGACTGGTTGGTAAGGTTATTTAATGTATGTATGACTCATGGTGAGGTGCTTGAGGATTGGCGGAATGCGTGCATAATGCCATTGTACAAAGGCAAAGGGGATAAGAGTGAGTGCTCAAATTACAGAGGTATAAGTTTGTTGAGTATTCCTGGTAAATTATATGGGAGGGTATTGATTGAGAGGGTGAAGGCATGTACAGAGCATCAGATTGGGGAAGAGCACTGTGGTTTCAGAAGTGGTAGAGGATGTGTGGATCAGGTGTTTGCTTTGAAGAATGTATGTGAGAAATACTTAGAAAAGCAAATGGATTTGTTTGTAGCATTTATGGATCTGGAGAAGGCATATGATAGAGTTGATAGAGATGCTCTGTGGAAGGTATTAAGAATATATGGTGTGGGAGGCAAGTTGTTAGAAGCAGTGAAAAGTTTTTATCGAGGATGTAAGGCATGTGTACGTGTAGGAAGAGAGGAAAGTGATTGGTTCTCAGTGAATGTAGGATTGCGGCAGGGGTGTGTGATGTCTCCATGGTTGTTTAATTTGTTTATGGATGGGGTTGTTAGGGAGGTGAATGCAAGAGTTTTGGAAAGAGGGGCAAGTATGAAGTCTGTTGGGGATGAGAGAGCTTGGGAAGTGAGTCAGTTGCTGTTCGCTGATGATACAGCGCTGGTGGGTGATTCATGCGAGAAACTGCAGAAGCTGGTGACTGAGTTTGGTAAATTGTGTGAAAGAAGAAAGTTAAGAGTAAATGTGAAAAAGAGTAAGGTTATTAGGTACAGTAGGGTTGAGGGTCAAGTCAATTGGGAGGTGAGTTTGAATGGAGAAAAACTGGAGGAAGTGAAGTGTTTTAGATATCTGGGAGTGGATCTGGCAGCGGATGGAACCATGGAAGCGGAAGTGGATCATAGGGTGGGGGAGGGGGCGAAAATTCTGGGAGCCTTGAAGAATGTGTGGAAGTTTAGAACATTATCTCGGAAAGCAAAAATGGCTATGTTTGAAGGAATAGTGGTTCCAACAATGTTGTATGGTTGCGAGGCGTGGGCTATGGATAGAGTTGTGCGCAGGAGGATGGATGTGCTGGAAATGAGATGTTTGAGGACAATGTGTGGTGTGAGGTGGTTTGATCGAGTAAGTAACT
Source organism: Panulirus ornatus (assembly GCF_036320965.1). NCBI lineage: Eukaryota > Metazoa > Arthropoda > Malacostraca > Decapoda > Palinuridae > Panulirus > Panulirus ornatus. The sequence continues at coordinate 44,371,474 of NC_092242.1, read as the reverse complement.
TAAGGGTAAGAGAGATGTGTGGAAATAAAAAGAGCGTGGTTGAGAGAGCAGAAGAGGGTGCTTTGAAATGGTTTGGGCACATGGAGAGAATGAGTGAGGAAAGATTGACCAAGAGGATATATGTGTCGGAGGTGGAGGGAAAGAGGAGAAGAGGGAGACCAAATTGGAGGTGGAAAGATGGAGTGAAAAAGATTTTGTGTGATCGGGGCCTGAACATGCAGGAGGGTGAAAGGAGGGCAAGGAATAGAGTGAATTGGAGCGATGTGGTATACCGGGGTTGACGTGCTGTCAGTGGATTGAATCAGGGCATGTGAAGCATCTGGGGTAAACCATGGAAAGCTGTGCTGGTATGTATATTTGCGTGTGTGGACGTATGTATATACATGTGTATGAGGGTGGGTTGAGCCATTTCTTTCGTCTGTTTCCTTGCGCTACCTCGGAAACGCGGGAGACAACGACAAAGCAAAAAAAAAAAAAAAAATATATATATATATATATATATATATATATATATATATATATATATATATACATATATATATATATATATATATATATATATATATATATATATATATATATATATATATACATATATATATATATATATATATATATATATATATATATATATATATATATATATATATATATATTTATACATTAGCCCTAATAAATCTTAGAGGGAATAAAAGATTTTTTGGAATGAGGTAAATAGAATACATAAGACAAGAGAACAAATGGAAATCGATGACGGGAGCTAATTGGGATGTGATAACAAGATATGGTGATGTGAGATAGGGATGGATTGAGTATTTTGAAGGTTTTTTGAATGTGTAAGATGATAAAGTGTCAGAAATAGGGAGGTTTGGTCGAGATGGTGTGCGAAGTGAGAAGGTTAGGGAGAATGATTTAGTAAACAGAGAAGAGGTAGGAAAAGCTTTCCAGAAGATGAAAGCCGGCAAGAGAGCTGGTTTGGAAGGTATTGCAGTGAAATTTTTCAAAAAAGGGGGTGACTGTGTTGTTGACTGGTTGATAAGGCTATTTGTTGTACTTATGACTCATGATGAGGTGCATGAGGATTGGCGGAATGCATGCATAGTGCCTTTGGACAAACGCAACTGGGATGAAGATGAGTGCTCAAATTACAGAAGTAAAAGTTTGTTGAGTATTCGTGGGAAATCATACGGGAAGGTATTGATTGAGAGGATGAAGGCATGTACAGAGCATCAGATTGGGGAAGAGCGGTGTGGTTTCAGAAGTAGTAGATGATGTGTGGATCTTGTGTTGGCTTTGAAGAATATATGAGAGAAATACTTAGAAAAGCAAATGGATTTGTATGTAGCATTTTTGGACCTGGAGAAGGCATGTGATACAGTTGATAGAGATGCTCTGTGGAAGGTATTAAGAATGTATGGTTTGGGAGGCATGTTGTTAGAAGCAGTGAAAAGTTTTTATCGAGGATGTAAGACATCTGTGCGAGTGAGAAGAGATGAAAGTGATTGGTTCTCAGTGAACGTCGGTTTGCGGCAGGTTTGCATTATGTCTCCAAGGTTGTTTAATTTGTTTTTGGATGGGATTGTTAGGGAGGTGAATGCAAGAGTTTTGGAGAGAGGGGCAAGTTCGCAATCTGTTGTGGATGAGAGAGCTTGGGAAGTGAATCAGTTGTTGTTCGCTGAAGATACAGCGCTAGTGGCTGATTCAAGTGAGAAACTGCAGAAGCTGGTGACTGAGTTTGGTAAAGTGTGTCAAAGAAGAAAGCTGTGATTAAGTGTGAATAAGAGCAAGGTTATTAAGTACAGAAGGGTTGAGAGACAAGTCAATTTTGTGATAAGTTTAGATATAGAAAAACTGGAGGAAGTAAAGCGTTTTAGGTATCTGTGAGTGGATTTGGCAGCGGATGGAACCTTGGAAGCGGAAGTGAGTAACAGGGTGGGAGAGAGGGCGAGAGTTCTGGGAGCATTGAAAAATGTGTGGAAGGCGAGAACGTTATCTTGGAAAGCAAAAATAGGTATGCTTAAAGGGATAATGGTTCCGCTAATGTTTTATTGTTGCAAGGCGTGGGCTATAGACAGAATTGTGTGGAGGAGAGTGAATGTGCCGAAATGAGTTATTTTAGGGTATACATATATATATTTAAGTATATGTAATTCATCTTTTTTTTTTTCATTCAATTCGTCATTTCCCGCATTAGCGAGGTAGCGTTAAAAACAGAGGACTGGGCCTTTAAGGGAATATCCTCACCTGGCCCCCTTCTCTGTTCGTTCTTTTGAAAAAAAAAAAAATAATGAGAGGGGAGGATTTCCAGCCACCCGCTGCCTCCCCTTTTAGTCGCCTTCTATGATAAGCAGGGAGTACGTGGGAAGTATTCTTTCTTCCCTATCCCCAGGGATGATATATATATATATATATATATATATATATATATATATATATATATATATATATATATATCTTTCTTTCTTTCAAACTATTTGCCATTTCCCGCATTAGCGAGGTAGCATTAAGAACGGAGGACTGGGCCTTTGAGGGAATACCCTCACCTGGCCCAATTCTCTGTTCCTTCTTTTGGAAAATTAAAAAAAAAAAACGAGAGGGGAGGATTTCCAGCCCCCCGCTCCCTCCCCTTTTAGTCGCCTTCTACGACACGCAGGGAATACGTGGGAAGTATTCTTTCTCCCCTATCCCCAGGGAATATATATATATATATATATATCTTTTCTTTTCTTTTAAACTACTTGCCATTTCCCGCGTTGGCGAGGTAGCGTTAAGAACAGAGGACTGGGCCTTTTTTGGAATATCCTCACCTGGCCCCCTCTGTTCCTTCTTTTGGAAAATTAAAAAAAAAAAAAAAACGAGAGGGGAGGATTTCCAGCCCCCCGCTCCCTCCCCTTTTAGTCGCCTTCTACGACACGCAGGGAATACGTGGGAAGTATTCTTAATCCCCTATCCCCAGGGATAATATATATATATATATATATATATATATATATATATATATATATATATATATATATATATATATATATATATATATATATATATATATATATATATATATATATATATATATATATATATATATATATATATATATATATATATATATATATATATATATATATATATATATATATATATATATATATATATATATATATATATATATATATATATATATATATATATATATATATATATATATATATATATATGTATATATATATATATACATATATATATATATATATATATATGTATATATATTTATATATATATATATATATATATATATATATTTTTTTTTTTTTTTTGCTTTGTCGCTGTCTCCCGCGTTTCCGAGGTAGCGCAAGGAAACAGACGAAAGAAATACCCCAACCCACCCCCATACACATGTATATACATACGTCCACACACGCAAATATACATACCTACACAGCTTTCCATGGTTTACCCCAGACGCTTCACATGCCCTGATTCAATCCACTGACAGCACGTCAACCCCGGTATACCACATCGATACAATTCACTCTATTCCTCGCCCTCCTTTCACCCTCCTGCATGTTCAGGCTCCGATCACACAAAATCTTTTTCACTCCATCTTTCCACCTCCAATTTGGTCTTCCACTTCTCCTCGTTCCCTCCACCTCCGACACATATATCCTCTTGGTCAATCTTTCCTCACTCATTCTCTCCATGTGCCCAAACCATTTCAAAACACCCTCGTCTGCTCTCTCAACCACGCTCTTTTTATTTCCACACATCTCTCTTACCCTTACGTTACTTACTCGATCAAACCACCTCACACCACACATTGTCCTCAAACATCTCATTTCCAGCACATCCATCCTCCTGCGCACAACTCTATCCATAGCCCACGCCTCGCAACCATACAACATTGTTGGAACCACTATTCCTTCAAACATACCCATTTTTGCTTTCCGACATAATGTTCTCGACTTCCACACATTCTTCAAGGCTCCCACCCTATGATCCACTTCCGCTTCCATGGTTCCATCTGTTGACAGATCCACTCCCAGATATCTAAAACACTTTACTTCCTCCAGTTTTTCTCCATTCAAACTTACCTCCCAATTGACTTGAACCTCAACCCTACTGTACCTAATAACCTTGCTCTTATTCACATTTACTCTTAACTTTCGTCTTTCACACACTTTACCAAACTCAGTCACCAGCTTCTGCAGTTTCTCACATGAATCAGCCACCAGCGCTGTATCATCAGCGAACAACAACTGACTCACTTCCCAAGCTCTATCATCCCCAACAGACTTCATACTTGCCCCTCTTTCCAAAACTCTTGCATTCACCTCCCTAACAACCCCATCCATAAACAAATTAAACAACCATGGAGACATCACACACCCCTGCCGCAATCCTACATTCACTGAGAACCAATCACTTTCCCCTCTTCTTATACGTACACATGCCTTACATCCTCGATAAAAACTTTTCACTGCTTCTAACAACTTACCTCCCACACCATATATTCTTAATACCTTCCACAGAGCATCTTTATCAACTCTATCATATGCCTTCTCCAGATCCATAAATGCTACATACAAATCCATTTGCTTTTCTAAGTATTTCTCACATTCATTCTTCAAAGCAAACACCTGATCCACACATCCTCTACCACTTCTGAAACCACACTGCTCTTCCCCAATCTGATGCTCTGTACATGCCTTCACCCTCTCAATCAATACCCTCCCAAATAATTTACCAGGAATACTCAACAAACTTATGCCTCTGTAATTTGAGCACTCACTCTTATCCCCTTTGCCTTTGTACAATGGCATTATGCACGCATTCCGCCTATCCTCAGGCACCTCACCATGAGTCATACATACATTAAATAACCTTACCAACCAGTCAATAATACAGTCACCTCCTTTTTTAATAAATTCCACTGCAATACCATCCAAACCTGCTGCCTTGCCGGCTTTCATCTTCCGCAAAGCTTTTACTACCTCTTCTCTGTTTACCAAATCATTTTCCCTAACCCTCTCACTTTGCAAGCATATCGAACAAAACACCCTATATGTGCCACTCTATCATCAAACACATTCAACAAACCTTCAAAATACTCACTCCATCTCCTTCTCACATCACCACTACTTGTTATCACCTCCCCATTTGCACCCTTCACCGAAGTTCCCATTTGCTCCCTTGTCTTACGCACTTTATTTACCTCCTTCCAGAACATCTTTTTATTCTCCCTAAAATTTAATGATACTCTCTCACCCCAACTCTCATTTGCCCTCTTTTTCACCTCTTGCACCTTTCTCTTGACCTCCTGTCTCTTTCTTTTATACGTCTCCCACTCAATTGCATTTTTTCCCTGCAAAAATCGTCCAAATGCCTCTCTCTTCTCTTTCACTAATAATCTTACTTCTTCATCCCACCACTCACTACCCTTTCTAATCATCCCACCTCCCACTCTTCTCATGCCACAAGCATCTTTTGCGCAATCCATTACTGATTCCCTAAATACACCCCATTTCACCCCCACTCCCCTTACTTCCATTGTTCTAACCTTTTTCCATTTTGTACTCAGTCTCTCCTGATACTTCCTCACAAAAGTCTCCTTCCCAAGCTCACTTACTCTCACCACCCTCTTCACCCCAACATTCACTCTTCTTTTCTGAAAACCCATACAAATCTTCACCTTAGCCTCCACAAGATAATGATCAGACATCCCTCCAGTTGCACCTCTCAGCACATCAACATCCAAAAGTCTCTCTTTCGCGCGCCTGTCAATTAACATGTTATCCAATAACGCTCTCTGGCCATCTTTCCTACTTACATACGGATACTTATATATATATATATATATATATATATATATATATATATATATATATATATATATATATATATATATATATATATATATATATATATATATATATATATATATATATATATATATATATATATATATATATATATATATATATTTCTTTTCTTTCATACTATTCGCCATCTCCCGCATTAGCGAGACTGCGTTAAGAACAGAGGACTGGACCTTTCAGGGAATATTCTCACCTGGCCCCCTTCTCTGTCCCTTCTTTTGGAAAATTAAAAATAACCGAGAGGGGAGGATTTCCAGCCCCACGCTATATATATATATATATATATATATATATATATATATATATATATATATATATATATATATATATATATATATATATATATATATATATATATATATATATATATATATATATATATATATATATATATATATATATATATATATATATATATATATATATATATATGTTTACCAAATGGCGTCCTAGCTTCGTCTCTTTGATGTATATCAACTGACTTATATTTCTCTCTTGTGTCTCCACTGATGATGTGATTATTACACGAAAGTGCCCTTGGGAACTTTTCCTGTTTCATTTTTCCCGTGGACTCATAGGAATATGAATATATGGTGTGGGAGGCAAGTTGTTAGAAGTAATGAAAAGTTTTTATCGAGGATGAAAGGCATGTGTACGTGGTGTAGGAAGAGAGGAAAGTGATTGGTTCTCAGTGAATGTAGGTTTGCGGCAGGGGTGTGTGATGTCTCCATGGTTGTTTAATTTGTTTATGGATGGGGTAGTTAGGGAGGTGAATGCAAGAGTTTTGAAAAGAGGGGCAAGTATGAAGTCTGTTGTGGATGAGAGAGCTTGGAAAGTAAGTCAGTTGTTGTTCGCTGATGATACAGCGCTGGTGGCTGATTCATGTGAGACTCTGCAGAATCTGGTGACTGAGTTTGGTAGAGTGTGTGAAAGAAGAAAGTTAAGAGTAAATGTGAATAAGAGCAAGGTTATTAGGTACAGTAGGGTTGAGGGTCAAGTCAATTGGGAGGTAAGTTTGAATGGAGAAATACTGGAGGAAGTAAAGTGTTTTAGATATCTGGGAGTGGATTTGGCAGCGGATGGAACCATGGAAGCAGCGGAAGCGAATCATAGGGTGGGGGAGGGGGCGAAAATCCTGGGAGGCTTGAAGAATGTGTGGAAGTCGAAAACATTATCTCGGAAAGCAAAAATGCGTATGTTTGAAGGAATAGTGGTTCCAACAATGTTGTATGGTTGCGAGGCGTGGGCTATGGATAGAGTTGTGCGCAGGAGGGTGGATGTGCTGGAAATGAGATGTTTGAGGAGAATTTGTGGAGTGAGGTGGTTTGATCGAGTAAGTAATGTAAGGGTAAGAGAGATGTGTGGAAATAAAAAGAGCGTGGTTGAGAGAGCAGAAGAGGGTGGTTTGAAATGGTTTGGGCGCATGGAGAGAATGAGTGAGGAAAGATTGACCAAGAGGACATATGTGTCGGAGATGGAGGGAACGAGGAGAAGTGGGAGACCAAATTGGAGGTGGAAAGATGGAGTGAAAAAGATTTTGTGTGATCGGAGCCTGAACATGCAGGAGGGTGAAAGGAGGGCAAGTATTAATGTAAATTGGATCGATGTGGTATACCGGGGTTGACGTGCTGTCAGTGGATTGAATCAGGACATGTGAAGCGTCTTCGGTAAACCATGGAAAGTTGTGTGGGGCTTGGATGTGGAAAGGGAGCTGTGGTTTCGGGCATTATTGCATGACAGCTAGAGACTGAGTGTGAACGAATGGGGCCTTTGTTGTCTTTTCATAGTGCTACCTCGCACACATGAGGGGGGAGGGGGATGGTATTCCATGTGTGGCGAGGTGGCGATGGAAATGAATAAAGGTAGACAGTGTGAATTGTGTGCATGGGTATATTTGTGTGTGTCTGTGTGTGTGTCTATATATGTGTACATTGAGATGTACAGGTATGTATATTTGCGTGTGTGGACGTGTATGTATATACATTGTGTATGGGGGTGGGTTGGGACATTTCTTTCGTCTGTTTCCTTGAGCTACCTCGCAAACGCGGGAGACGGCGACAAAGGAAAATAATAAAAGAAAAAAAAAAAAAAAAAATATATATATATATATATATATATATATATATATATATATGGAGAAAAACTGGAGGAAGTAAAGTGTTTTAGATATATGGGAGTGGATCTGGCAGCGGATGGAACCATGGAAGCGGAAGTGAATCTTTGGGTGGGGGAGGGGGCGAAAATCCTGGGAGCCTTGAAGAATGTGTGGAAGTCGAGAACATTATCTCGGAAAGTAAAAATGGCTATGTTTGAAGGAATAGTGGTTCCAACAATGTTGTATGGTTGCGAGGCGTGGGCTATCGATAGAGTTGTGCGCAGGAGGGTGGATGTGCTGGAAATGAGATGTTTGAGGACAATATGTGGTGTGAGGTGGTTTGATCGAGTAAGTAATGTAAGGGTAAGAGAGATGTGTGGAAATAAAAAGAGCGTGGTTGAGAGAGCAGAAGATGGTGTTTTGAAATGGTTCGGGCACATGGAGAGAATGAGTGAGGAAAGATTGACCAAGAGGATATATGTGTCCGAAGTGGAGGGAAGGAGGAGAAGTGGGAGACCAAATTGGAGGTGGAAAGATGGAGTGAAAAAGATTTTGAGTGATCAGGGCCTGAACATGCAGGAGGGTGAAAGGAGGGTAAGGAATAGAGTGAATTGGATCTATGTGGTATACCGGGTTGACGTGCTGTCAGTGGATTGAATTCAGGTCATGTGAAGCGTCTGGGGTAAACAGTTGAACGTTGTGTGGGGCCTGGATGTGGAAAGGGGGCTGTGGTTTCGGGCATTATTGCATGACAGCTAGAGACTGAGTGTGAACGAATGGGGCCTTTGTTGTCTTTTCCTAGCGCTACCTCGCACACATGAGGGGGAGGGGGATGGTATTCCATGTGTGGCGAGGTGGCGATGGGAATGAATAAAGGCAGACAGTGTGAATTGTGTGCATAGGTATATATGTATGTGCCTGTGTGTGTATATATATGTGTACATTGAGATGTATAGGTATGTATATTTGCGTGTGTGGACGTGTATGTATATACATGTGTATGGGGGTGGGTTGGCCCATTTCTTTCGTCTGTTTACTTGCGCTACCTCGCAAACGTGGGAGACAGCGACAAAGCAAAATGAATATATATATATATATATATATATATATATATATATATATATATATATATATATATATATATATATATATATATATATATATATATATATATATATATATATATGGAGACCAAATTGGAGGTGGAAAGATGGAGTGAAAAAGATTTTGTGTGATCGGGGCCTGAACATGCAGGAGGGTGAAAGGAGGGCAAGGAATAGAGTGAATTGGATCGATGTGGTATACCGGGGTTGACGTGCTGTCAGTGGATTGAATCAGGGCATGTCAAGCGTCTGGGGTAAACCATGGAAAGCTGTGTAGGTATGTATATTTGTGTGTGTGGACGTATGTATACACATGTGTATGGCGGTGGGTTGGGCCGTTTCTTTCGTCTGTTTACTTGCGCTACCTCGCAAACGCTTGAGGCAGCGACAAACCAAAAAAAAAAAAAAAAAAATATATATATATATATATATATATATATATATATATATATATATATATATATATCCCAGGACATAGTGGAGAAAGAATACTTCCTACGTATTCCCTGCATGTCGTACAAGGCGACTAAAAGGGAAGGGAGCGGGGGGGCTGGAAATCCTCCCCTCTCATTTTTTTATTCTTTAATTCTCTAAAAGAAGGAACGGAGATGGGGTCCAGGTGAGAATATTCCCTCAAAGGCCTAGTCCTCTGTTCTTAACGTTACCTCGCTGACGCGGGAAATGTCGAATAGTATGAAAGAAAGAAACACATATATATATATATATATATATATATATATATATATATATATATATATATATATATATATGTGTGTGTGTGTGTGTGTGTGTGTGTGTGTGTGTGTGTGTGTGTGTTTGTGTACAATCACCACTGGAAAGAGAAAGAAGAGACGTTCAGTACTTTCCTTTAATTCATCCTCAGACTGAGTGGGGGAGATTCAAGTACTGAAGTCCTTATGAGCAATGAGGTAGCAGTGAGAGAGGAAGCAGTTGGGTAATAATTATGTGACATGATATCTGAACTTCCTCTCCTTACATGTTATGTGGTCAGGATTGTTATGATCGATATTTCTCAATATTTGTTTCAGTTAACATTTTCTCACATTTAGAGTGGCCGAAGGACACATTTACATTATGATCAAATGTGCCAGAGATCAAACATGATTCAACTATATTTCTTTCACTGAAACAACTTGATTTCGCTGTGGCCTTAGCTCCCTCCCAGTCGATATGGTGATCAAAGTCAGCTTTGTGTTGAAATAGGCCGTTACTCTGTTTGGCTATCTTAACACTAATTGTGTTGTGAGATCCTAGTCTCCAAATCTTTCCCCGATTGTCCAATATAATTGTGGTTGCAATCTTTACATGGGAGTTTATAAATAACAATTGTATTATTTGATGGGCTATTTTTGATTAGCGCTTTCTTGATGGTGCTATCATATTTGAATACTAATTGTATATTAAGTTCTTTCAGAATGTGAACACATTCGAGAAAATTGTCATGGATGGGAAGAATAAGGGTTCTTTGGTAATTTTAGGTTCTGGCTTATTATTTTGGTTACTATAGAAACGTTTCCTTGCTGTATTCTGACACAGGCTCCGTATACTTATAGGGTATCTTAAGCTGTGTCCAATGTACTGAATCATTTTCAGTTCATCATCTAGAAATTCAGGATTTGAAATTCCTTTATGTTCTCAGGTACATAGATATGAAAACCGATCTTTTTACATTGATATGATGATTTGAATAATAGTAGACATAAGATAGAGTATTGCAGGTTTTCTGCAAACCTTAGTTTTCAAGATACCTTTATTCCTGATGACCTGTACATCCAAAATTGGTATTTATTGTCCATTTCAACTGCGTGAATAAATTTTATGGAGGGAGCTAATGACTTTAACTTACGCAGAAAGTCCGCAGTGGGTAGATCATTAGGCCAAAAGCAAAAAACGTCGCCTACATGTAGGAGCCACATCATGTTTTGTTTCTTTATAGTGTTTAGCAAATAGCTTTCAAAATACTTCACGTAAATATTTGCTAACACAGGGTAGAGGGGATTACCCATGGCCATACCAAAGTGTTGTGTATAATTTTTGCCCTCAAACACAAAAGATGAATTTTCTACACATATTCTTATTGATTTCATGATAATCATCATCCCAAACATCTTAGGAAACAACATTGAGGGCATCCCCAGTAAAAACAGAATGAAACACCCGCTTATCCTCTCCCACACACTCCCAACCAGGTCTTGATCAGTGTCCTTGACTGGCACCTATCTTTTCGGTCGGGCAGTAGGAAACCGACCATATTCTTGTGGTCAACCATATACTTGGGACAATACGGTATAACGTTACACGAACACGACACATCAACCGCAACAATTATTTTTGTCACTAATGGAGATCAGCTCGATCCATGAGTCAGACTCTCAGCCTCACCACGGCTGTTGCCTGGAGATATGAATGATTCATCCAACAGTGTTCAGTGATGTATGCTTGGGACGTCAGGTTGTGTTACAGATCACTTGTCACCCGGGATGACTGGTGTAAAGACGTGGTCAAAATGCCTGCGACATACGTAACAGAGGCTCCACTAGGCCTTCCGTCTAAGCACGTTAAGGTCGAATGGTCGGCACCGATCATGGACTAAAATCTCTTTTATACTGGCAGAAAAGTGGGAGGAGGAGGAGGAGGAGGAGGAACTTCACATTGACCTTCAACATTCAAGTGGACGTGATCGTGTCTTCCCACATGATATAGATTTTGATAGAAATATTTCAAAGAAAACATTGTATCAATGTCCTAAAAATTTCTTCAATGTAGTTATCCTAAAATATGAGAGGCACATTCCTGGAGGACGAGAGAAAAGAAAAGTGATTAACTATTGACCCATTTCTGTAGCATTTAATCACCAACTGATAATCGGAACAGCTGAAGCGATGAGTATTTCATCTTTAGTTTCACTTCAGATGAAAAAGTGTTGCATATTGAACAGGTGACCAGGAACATTCTCGATAGATAATATCATCAGCAAGTTTTACCAGACATTACAACAGCCACAGGAAAGCAGTACCATTTAAGATAAAGATAATCGATAAATCGAAGACACAAAAAGGATATGATCCATAAAAAGGAGCAGCTGTGGGATATTTCGGTTAGATAGTTATTAGTGAGGGCTGCCCAGGCACGGTCGCCAGCAGGTGACTGTGGAACTTGACACATCATCCCCGACACATCACGTGACGTTCCCTACCCTCCAGAACAAGTGGTAGTCCCCTTAGATGTCACACGTCACTGGTGGCTGTATCTTGCTTATCATATATATGTTGTTAGCTGTTGATATAGGATTCAGTACAGTGAACTATTGTTACAGGATCTTATACAGTGAACTATTGTGACAGGATCTTATACAGTCATCTTTTATTGTAGGCTCTCATACAGTGAACTATTGTTACAGGATCTTATACAGTCATCTTTTATTGTAGGCTCTAATACAGTGAACTATTGTTACAGGATCTTATACAGTCATCTTTTATTGTAGGCTCTAATACAGTGAACTATTGTTACAGGATCTTATACAGTCATCTTTTATTGTAGGCTCTAATACAGTGAACTATTGTTACAGGCTTTGATACAATCGGCCCTGGATGGGTTCAACGTGACCATCATGGCCTACGGACAGACGGGGTCGGGCAAGACCTACACCATGTTGGGCACAGAGTCCAACCCGGGCATCGCTCCGAGGGCCTTCCAGCGACTCTTCCAACTGGTGAATAGTAACAGGGCGAGGTATAACGTCCACGTGTCAACCTATATGATGGAACTCTACAACGACAAGCTCATTGACCTTCTCAAACCTGTGACTAGTGTCGAGGTGAGGCGTAGGTTCCACTGGTAAGAGCTGCGAGTCACAATGGTAGTCGAGGATGAAAATTAATGTGTCTGATATGTGTGTCTGGTGACGTGTACTGTACAGCACTGGATATTACTTATTTACACACACCTTCATGATTTCATGAGGTTTTCCTCGTCTGTGAAGGGCCTTTGACGGATTCTGTATGGCCGATGTACAGTACTATTTGACTGTGTGTACGTGTGTGTGTGTGTGTGTGTGTGTGTGTGTGTGTGTGTGTGTGTGTGTGTGTGTGTGTGTATGTTTGTGTGTGTGTGTGTGTGTGTGTGTGTGTGTGTGTGTGTGTGTGCGTGTGTGTGTGTGTGTGTGTGTGTGTGTGTGTGTGTGTGTCTGTGTGTGTGTGTGTTTGTGTGTGTGTGTGTGTGTGTGTGTGTGTGTGTGTGTGTCTGTGTGTGTGTGTGTCTGTGTGTGTGTGTGTCTGTGTGTGTGTGTGTCTGTGTGTGTGTGTGTGTGTGCAAAACCATGGCCGCAAGATAATTTTTCTCATCAGGAAGACCATTAAAGACACGTTCGTTTTTCCAACCCACCCTTAACAGTTAAATACATTCTTGAAATGTGTTCCGTCTCTCCTCTCGCCTCCATAAGTGTGCACGAATGTGAAAGTGCATTTAATATAGATAGGTGGTGAGGATTTAGTTTCCATACTCGAGAAGTACTTTACCTGAGATTCTCCTTTTATTTCCCAGAGTGATCGTCTAGAAATCAAGAGGGACAAGAAAGGCAGCGTACATGTCCAAGGGGCGACTGTGCGAAACGTGTCGTCCGCCAATGACTTGACTCGGGCGTTTGAGGAGGGACTGACCAACCGTCACACAGCTTCCACCAACATGAACGTCGAGAGTTCACGGTCACATCTGCTGATTGTTATATGTCTCAATGTTATATCCAAACAGACGGGATCCGTTCTTAAGGGAAAGGTACAATGGCCATTCCTTATACTAGAAACAAAAGAACTATAATAACAATGATAATATACATAGACTCACACATAATTATATATATTTTTATTGGTTTATTTTGATTTGTCGCTGTCTTCCGCGTTAGTGAGGTAGCGTAAGGAAACAGACGAAAGAATGGCCCAACCCACCCACATGCACATGTATATACATACACGTCCACACACGCAAATATACATACCTATACATCTCAAGGTACACACACACATATATATATATATATATATATATATATATATATATATATATATATATATATATATATATATATATATATATATATATATATATATATATATATATATATATATATATATATGTATATATATATATATATATATATATATATATATATATATATATATATATATATATATATATATATATATATATATATATATATATATATATATATATATCTTTCTTTTTCTTTCAAACTATTCGCCATTTCCCGCATTAGCGAGGTAGCGTTAAGAACAGAGGCCTGGGCCTTTGAGGGAATACCCTCACCTGGCCCAATTCTCTGTTCCTTCTTTTGGAAAATTTAAAAAAATGAGAGGGGAGGATTTCCAGCCCCCCGCTCCCTCCCCTTTTAGTCGCCTTCTACGACACACAGGGAATACGTGGGAAGTATTCTTTCTCCCCTATCCCCAGGGAAAATATATATATATATATATATATATATATATATATATATATATATATATATATATATATGTACATAATTCATACTGTCTGCCTTTATTCATTCCCATCGCCACCACGCCACACATGGAATAAAATCCCCCTCCCCCCTCATGTGTGCGAGGTAGCGCTAGAAAAAGACAAAAAAGGCCCCATTCGTTCACACTCCGTCTCTAGCTGTCATGTAATAATGCACCTAAGCCACAGCTCCCTTTCCACATCCAGGCTCCACAGAACTTTCCATGGTTTACCCCAGACGCTTCACATGCCCTAGTTCAATCCATTGACAGCACGTCGACCTCGGTATACCACATCGTTCCAATTCACTCCATTCCTTGCACGCCTTTCACCCTCCTGCATATTCAGGCCCCAATCACTCAAAATCTTTTTCACTCCATCTTTCCACCGCCGATGTGGCCTCCCACTTCTCCTCGTTCCCTCCACCTCTGACACATATATCCTCTTGGTCAATCTTTCCTCAATCATTCTCTCCATGTGACCGAACCATTTCAAAACACCCTCATCTGCTCTCTCAACCACACTCTTTTTATTTCGACAAATCTCTCTTACCCATACATTACTTACTCGATAAAACCACCTCACACCACATATTGTCCTCAAACATCTCATTTCCAGCGCATCCACTCTCCTGCGCACAACTCTATCCATAGCCCACGCCTCGCAACCATACAACATTGTTGGAATCACTATTCCTTCAAACATACACATTTTTGCTTTCCGAGATAATGTTCTCGACCTCCAAACATTCTTCAAGGCTCCCAGGATTTTCGCCCCCTCCCCCACCCTATGATTCACTTCCGCTTCCATGGTTCCATCCGATGCCAGATTCACTCACAGATATGTAAAACTCTTTACTTCCTCCAGTTTTTCTCAATTAAAACTTACATCCCAATTGACTTGACCCTCAACTCTACTGTAACTAATAACCTTGCGCTTATTCACATTTACTCTTAACTTTCTTCTTTCACATACTTTACCAAACTCAGTCACCAGCTACTGCAGTTTCTCACATGAATCAGCCACCAGCGATGTATCATCAGCGAACAACAACCGACGCACTTCCCAAGCTCTCTCATCTACAACAGACTGCATACTTGCCCCTCTTTCCAAAACTCTTGCATTGACCTTCCTAACAACCCCATCCATAAACAAATTAAACAACCATGGAGACATCACACACCCCTACCGCAAACCTACATTCACTGAGAACCAATCACTTTCCTCTCTTCCTACACGTACACATACCTTACATCCTAGAAAAAACCTTTCACTACTTCTAACAACTTGCCTCCCACACCATATATTCTTAATACCTTCCACAGAGCATCTCTATCAACTCTATCATATGCCTTCTCCAGATCCATAAATGCTACGTACAAATCCACTTCCTTTTCTAAGTATTTCTCACCTACATTCTTCAAAGCAAACACCTGATCCACACATCCTCTACCACTTCGAAAACCACACTGCTCTTCCCCAATCTGATGCTCAGTACATGCCTTCACCCTCTCAATCAACACCCTCCCATATAGTTTACAAGGAATACTCAAAAAACTTATACCTCTGTAATTTGAGCACTCACTCTTATAACCTTTGCCTTTGTACAATGGCACTATGCTAGCATTCCGCCAATCCTCAGGCACCTCACCATCAATCATACATACATGAAATAACCTTACCAACCAGTCAAATATACAATCACCCGATTTTTTAATAAAGTCCGCTGCAATACCATCCAAACCTGCTGCCTTGCCGGCTTTCATCATCCGTAAAGCTTTTACTACCTCCTCTCTATTTACCAAATCATTTTACCTAACCCTCTCACTTTGCACACCACCTCGACCAAAGCACCCTATATCTGCCACTCTATCATCAAACACATTCAACAAACCTTCAAAATACTCACTCCATCTACTTCTCATATCACCACTACCTGTTATCACCTCCCCATTTGCCCCCTTCACTGAAGTTCCCATTTGCTCCCTTGTCTTACGCACTTTATTTACCTCCTTCCAGAACATCTTTTTATTCTCCCTAACATTTAATGATACTCTCTCACCCCAACTCTCATTTGCCCTCTTTTTCACATATTGCACATTTTTCTTGACCTCCTGCCTCTTTCTTTTATACATCTCCCACTCATTTGCATTTTTTCCCTGCAAAAATCGTCCGAATGCCTCTCTCTTCTCTTTCACTAATAATCTTTATTATTCATCCCACCACTCACTACCCTTTCTAATCAACCCACCTCCTACGCTTCTCATGCCACAAGCATAAATATATATATATATATATATATATATATATATATATATATATATATATATATATATATATATATATATATATATATATATATATATATATATATATATATATATATATATATATATATATATATATATATATATATATATATATATATATATATATATATATATATATATATATATATATATATATATATATATATATATATATATATATATATATATATATATATATATACATATATATATATATATATATATATATATATATATATATATATATATATATAATATATATATATATATATATATATATATATATATATATATATATATATATATATATATATATATATATATATATATATATATATTATATATATATATATTTATATATATATATATATATATATATATATAATATATAATATATATATATATATATATATATATACTATATATATATATATATATATATATAAAATATATATATATAATATATATATATATATATATATATATATATATATATATATATATATATATATATATATATATATATACTATCCCTGGGATAGGGGAGAAAGAATACTTCCCACGTATTCCCTGCGTGTCGTAGAAGGCGACTAAAAGGGGAGGGAGCGGGGGGCTGGAAATCCTCCCCTCTCAATTTTTTTTTAATTTTCCAAAAGAAGGAACAGAGAAGGGGGCCAGGTGAGGATATTCCCTCAGTGGCCCAGTTCTCTGTTCTTAACGCTACCTCGCTAACGCGGGAAATGGCGAATAGTTTGAAAAAAAAAAAAAAAAATATATATATATATATATATATATATATATATATATATATATATATATATATATATATATATATATATATATATATATATATATATATATATATATATATGCCACCTTTCTCTTGACCTCATGTCTCTTTCTTTCATACATCTCCCCCTCAATTGCATTTTTTCCCTGCAAAAATCGTCCAAAGGCCTCTCTCTTTATTTCACTAATAATCTTACTTCTTCATTCCACCACTCACTACCCTTTCTAATCAACCCAACTCCCACGCTTCTCATGCCACAAGCATCTTTTGCGCAATCCATCACTGATTCCCTAAATACATCCCATTCTTCCCCCACTCCCCTTACTTCCATTGTCCTCACCTTTTTCCATTCTGTACTCAGTCTCTCCTGGTACTTCCTCATACAAATCTCCTTCCCAAGCTCACTTACTCTCACCACCCTCTTCACCTCAACATTTACTCTTCTTTTCTGAAAACCCATACAAATCTTCATCTTAACCTCCACAAGATAATGATCAGACATCCCTCCAGTTGCACCTCTCTTTCTCTCTTTCGCGCGCCTATCAATTAACATGTAATCCAATACGCTCTCTGGCCATCTCTCCTACTTACATACGTATACTTATGTATATCTCTCTTTTTAAACCAGGTATTCCCAATCACCAGTCCCTTTTCGGCACATAAATCTACAAGCTCTTAACCATTTCCATTTACAACACTGAACACCCCATGTATACCAATTATTCCATCAACTGCCACATTACTCACCTTTGCATTCAAATCACCCATCACTATAACCCGGTCTTGTGCATCAAAACCACTAACACACTCATTAAGCTGTTCCCAAAACACTTGCCTCTCATGATCTATCTATCTATCTATCTATCTATCTATCTATCTATATATATATATATATATATATATATATATATATATATATATATATATATATATATATATATATATATATATATATATATATATATATATATATATATAAATATATATATATATATATATATATATATATATATATATATATATATATATATATATATATCTTTCTTTCTTTCATACTATTCGCCATTTCCCGCATTAGCGAGGTAGCGTTGAGAACAGAGGACTAGGCCCTTGAGGGAATATCCTCACCTGGGCCCCTTCTCTGTTCCCTCTTTTGGAAAAAAAAAAAAAAAAAAAAAAAAAAAAAAAAAAAAAGTGAGAGGGGAGGATTTCCAGCCCCCCGCTCCCTCCCCTTTTAGTCGCCTTCTACGACACGCAGGGAATACGTGGGAAGTATTCTTTCTCCCCTATCCCCAGGGATAATATATATATATATATATATATATATATATATATATATATATATATATATATATATATATCCATCACTGATTCCCTAAATACATCCCATTCCTCCCCCGCTCCCCTTACTTCCATTGTTCTCACCTTTTTCCATTCTGTACTCAGTCTCTCCTGGTACTTCCTCACACAAGTCTCCTTCCCAAGCTCACTTACTCTCACCACCCTCTTCACCCCAACATTCACTCTTGTTTTCTGAAAACCCATACAAATCTTCACCTTAGCCTCCACAAGATAATGATCAGACATCCCTCCAGTTGCACCTCTCAGCACATTAACATCCAAAAGTCTCTCTTTCTCGCGCCTGTCAATAACGCTCTCTGGCCATCTCTCCTACTTACATAAGTATACTTATGTATATCTCGCTTTTTAAACCACGTATTCCCAATCATCAGTCCTTTTTCAGCACATAAATCTACAAGCTCTTCACCATTTACATTTACAACACTGAACACCCCATGTATACCAATTATTCCCTCAACTGCCACATTACTCACCTTTGCATTCAAATCACCCATCACTATAACCCGGTCTCGTGCATCAAAACCACTAACACACTCATTCAGCTGCTCCCAAAACACTTGCCTCTCATGATCTTTCTTCTCATGCCCAGGTGCATATGCACCAATAATCACCCATCTCTCTCCATCAACTTTCAGTTTTACCCATATTAATCGAGAATTTACTTTCTTACATTCTATCACGTACTCCCACAACTCCTGTTTCAGGAGTACTGCTACTCCTTCCCTTGCTCTTGTCCTCTCACTAACCCCTGACTTTACTCCCAAGACATTCCCAAACCACTCTTCCCCTTCACCCTTGAGCTTCGTTTCACTCAGAGCCAAAACATCCAGGTTCCTTTCCTCAAACATACTACCTACCTCTCCTCTTTTCACATCTTGGTTACATCCACACACATTTAGGCACTCCAATCTGAGCCTTCGAGGAGTATGAGCACTCCCCGCGTGACTCCTTCTTCTGTTTCCCATTTTAGAAAGTTAAAAAAATACAAGGAGGGGAGGATTTCTGGCCCCCCGCTCCCGTCCCCTCTAGTCGCTTTCTACGACACGCGAGGAATGCGTGGGAAGTATTCTTTCACCCATATCCCCAGGGATAATATACATATATATATATATACACATACACACACATACACGCACACACGCACATACACACACACACACACATACATATATATATACATATGAAAAATGTAAGAAACAATTTAGAAAACTGAAACTTCTAGCTTGAAATGAAGAGAAAAAATGAATGTCACATAATGGTTCAACCTCTGGTTATGGAAAAAGGAAATGTATAATTTATTTACACAAAAGTCAATAGTAGTTCTCATCAATTTAACCACTGTATCAATAAGCTTCAATGTCTAAGCAACATTTTTTCCAATTTCACTATTTTCTTGTCAAAGCAAAAGATGCTTGTGGCATGAGAAGAGTGGGAGGTGGGTTGATTAGAAAGGGTAGTGAGTGGTGGGATGAAGAAGTAAGAGTATTAGTGAAAGAGAAGAGAGAGGCATTTGGACGATTTTTGCAGGGAAAAAATGCAGTTGAGTGGGAGACGTATAAAAGAAAGAGACAGGAGGTCAAGAGAAAGGTGCAAGAGGTGAAAAAAAGAGCAAATGAGAGTTGGGGTGAGAGAGTATCATTAAATTTTAGGGAGAATAAAAAGATGTTCTGGAAGGAGGTAAATAAAGTGCGTAAGACAAGGGAGGAAATGGGAACTTCAGTGAATGGCGCAAATGGGGAGGTGATAACAAGTAGTGGTGATGTGAGAAGGAGATGGAGTGAGTATTTTGAAGGTTTGTTGAATGTGTTTGATAATAGAGTGGCAGATATAGGGTGTTTTGGTCGAGATGGTGTGCAAAGTGAGAGGATTAGGGAAAATGATTTGGTAAACAGAGAAGAGGTAGTAAAACCTTTGCGGAAGATGAAAGCCGGCAAGGCAGCAGGTTTGGATGGTATTGCAGTGGAATTTATTAAAAAAGGGGGTGACTGTATTGTTGACTGGTTGGTAAGGTTATTTAATGTATGTATGACTCACGGTGAGGTGCCTGAGGATTGGCGGAATGCGTGCATAGTGCCATTGTACAAAGGCAAAGGGGATAAGAGTGAGTGCTCAAATTACAGAGGTATAAGTTTGTTGAGTATTCCTGGTAAATCATATGGGAGGGTATTGATTGAGAGGGTGAAGGCATGTACAGAGCATCAGATTGGGGAAGAGCAGTGTGGTTTCAGAAGTGGTAGAGGATGTGTGGATCAGGTGTTTGCTTTGAAGAATGTATGCGAGAAATACTTAGAAAAGCAAATGGATTTGTATGTAGCATTTATGGATCTGGAGAAGGCATATGATAGAGTTGATAGAGATGCTCTGTGGAAGGTATTAAGAATATATGGTGTGGGAGGCAAGTTGTTAGAAGCAGTGAAAAGTTTTTATCGAGGATGTAAGGCATGTGTACGTGTAGGAAGAGAGGAAAGTGATTGGTTCTCAGTAAATGTAGGTTTGCGGCAGGGGTGTGTGATGTCTCCATGGTTGTTTAATTTGTTTATGGATGGGGTTGTTAGGGAGGTGAATGCAAGAGTTTTGGAAAGAGGGGCAAGTATGAAGTCTGTTGGGGATGAGAGAGCTTGGGAAGTGAGTCAGTTGTTGTTCGCTGATGATACAGCGCTGGTGGCTGATCCATGTGAGAAACTGCAGAAGCTGGTGACTGAGTTTGGTAAAGTGTGTGAAAGAAGAAAGTTAGGAGTGAATGTGAATAAGAGCAACGTTATTAGGTACAGTAGGGTTGAGGTTCAAGTCAATTGGGAGGTGAGTTTGAATGGAGAAAAACTGGAGGAAGTGAAGTGTTTTAGATATCTGGGAGTGTATCTGGCAGCGGATGGAACCATGGAAGCGGAAGTGGATCATAGGGTGGGGGAGGGGGCGAAAATTCTGGGAGCCTTGAAGAATATGTGGAAGTCGAGAACATTATCTCGGAAAGCAAAAATGGGTATGTTTGAAGGAATAGTGGTTCCAACAATGTTGTATGGTTGCGAGGCGTGGGCTATGGATAGAGTTGTGCGCAGGAGGATGGATGTGCTGGAAATGAGATGTTTGAGGACAATGTGTGGTGTGAGGTGGTTTGATCGAGTAAGTAACGTAAGGGTAAGAGAGATGTGTGGAAATTAAAAGAGCGTGGTTGAGAGAGCAGAAGAGGGTGTTTTGAAATGGTTTGGGCACATGGAGAGAATGAGTGAGGAAAGATTGACCAAGAGGATATATGTGTCGGAGGTGGAGGGAATGAGGAGAAGAGGGAGACCTAATTGGAGGTGGAAAGATGGAGTGAAAAAGATTTTGTGTGATCGGGGCCTGAACATGCAGGAGGGTGAAAGGAGGGCAAGGAATAGAGTGAATGCGAGGGATGTGGTATACGGGGTTGACGTGCTGTCAGTGGATTGAATCGGGGCATGTGAAGCGTCTGGGGTAAACCATGGAAAGCTGTGTAGGTATGTATATTTGCGTGTGTGGACGTATGTATATACATGTGTATGGGGGTGGTTTGGGCCATTTCTTTCGTCTGTTTCCTTGCGCTACCTCGCAAACGCGGGAGACAGCGACAAAAAAAAAAAATATATATATAAACAGAGAAGAGGCAGCAAAAGGTTTGCGGAAGATGAAAGCCGACAAGGCAGCAGGTTTGGATGGTATTGCAGTGGAATTTATTAAAATATGGGGTGAATGTGTTGTTGACTGGTTGGTAAGGTTATTTAATGTATGTATGACTCATAGTGGGATGCCTGAGGATTGTCGGAATGCGTGCATAGTGCCATTGTAGAAAGGCAAAGTGGATAGGGGTGAGTGCTCAAATTAAAGAGGCATAAGTTTGTTGAGTATTCCTGGGAAATTATATGGGAAGGTATTGATTGAGAGGGTGAATGCATGTACAGACCATCAGATTGGAGAAGAGCTGTTTGGTTTGAGAAGTGGTAGAGGATGTCTGGATCAGGTGTTTCCTTTGAAGAATATGTACGAGGAATACTTATATAAGGAAATGGATATTTATGTAGGGAAGAGGTTGTCATTTCATGTGTGGCTGGATGGTGCCGAAAATGAATAAATGCAGCAAGTGTGAAGTATGTACATGTGTATATATGTATATGTCTGTGTATGTTTATATATGTATTCGTTGAAATGTTTTGGTATGTAGCTGTGCGTGCGTGGACATATATGTATACACATGAGTATGTTGTTGGGTTGGACCGTTCATTCGTCTGTTTCCTTGCGCTACCTCGATAACGCGGGAGACAGCGACAAAATATAATTGATAGATTAATAATAATGATATATATATATATATATATGTATATTTTTTTTTTTTTTTTTTTTTTTTTGCCGCTGTCTCCCGCGTTTGCGAGGTAGCGCAAGGAAACAGAAGAAAGAATTGCCCAACACACCCACATACACATGTATATACATATATGTCCACGCACGCACAGCTACATACAAATACATTTCAACGAATACATATATAAACATATACAGACATATACATATATACACACACACATATATATATATATATATATATATATATATATATATATATATATATATATATATATATATATATATATATATATATATATATATATATATATATATATAAACACAGACATATACATATATACACCTGTACATAATTCATACCGTCTGCCCTTATTCATTCCCATCGCCACCACGCCACACATGAAATGACAACCCCGTTCCCCCTCATGTGTGCGAAGTAGCGCTAGGAAAAGACAACAAAGGCCCCATTCGTTCACGCTCAGTCTCTAGCTGTCATGTATAATGCACCGAAACCACAGCTCCCTTTCTACATCCAGACACCACAGAACTTTGCATGGTTTACTCCAGACGCTTCACACGCCCTGGTTCAATCCTTTGACAGCACGTCGACCCCGGTATACCACATCGTTCCAATTTACTCTATTCCTTGTATGCCTTTCCCCCTCCTGCATGTTCAGGCCCCGATCACTCAAAATCCTTTTCACTCCATCTTCCCACCTCCAATTTGGTCTCCCACTTCTCCTCGTTCCTTCTACCTCTGACACATATATCCTCCTCGTCAATCTTTCCTCACTCATTCTCTCCATGTGACCAAAGCATTTTAAAACACCCTCTTCTGATCTCTCAACCACACTCTTTTTATTACCACACATCTCTCTTACCCTATTATTACTTACTCGATCAAAACACTTCACACCACATATTGTCCTCAAACATCTCATTTCCAGCACATCCACCCTTCTTCGCACAACTCTATCTATATCTCACGCCTCGCAGCCATATAACATTATTGGAACCACAATTCCATCAAACATACCTTTTTTGCTTTCCAAGATAATGTTCTCGACTTCCACACATTCTTCAACGCTCCCAGGACTTTCGTCCCCTCCCCGACCCTATGATTCACTTCCGCTTCCATGGTTCCATCCACTGCCAAATCCATTCCCAGATATCTAAAACACTTCACTTTCTCCAGTTTTTCCCCATTCAAACTTACCTCCCAAATGACTTGTCCCTCAACCCTACTCTACCTAATACTGAGAACCAATCACTTTCCTCTCTTCCTACTCGTGTACATGCCCTACATCTTAGATAGAAAATTTTCACTGCTTTTAACAACTTACCTCCCACACCATATATTCTTAGTACCTTCCACAGAGCATCTCTATCAGCTCTATCATATGCCTTCTCCAGATCCATAAATGCTACATACTAATCCACTTGCTTTTCTAAGTATCTGTCACAAACATTCTTCAAAGCAAACACCTGATCCACACATCCTCCACTACTTCTGAAACCACAATACTCTTCCCCAATCTGATGCTCTGTATATACCTTCACCCTCTCAATCAATACCCTTCCATATAATTTACCAGGAATACTCAACAAACTTATACCTCTGTAATTTGAGCAATCACTTTTATCCCCTTTGCCTCTGTACAACGGCACTATGCTAGCATTCCGCCAATCCTCAGGCACCTCACCATGAGTCATACATACATTAAATAACCTTACCAACAAGTCAACAATACAGTTACCCCCTTTTTTAATAAATTCCACTGCAATACCATCCAAACCCGCTGCCTTGCCGGCTTTCATCTTCCGCAAGGCTTTTACTACCTCTTCTCTGTTTACGAAATCATTCTCCCTAACCCTCTCACTTTGCACACTGCCTCGACCAAAACACCCTACATCCGCCACTCTATCATCAAACACATTCAACAAACCTTCAAAATACTCACTCCATCTCCTTCTCACATCACCACTACTTGTTATCACCTCCCCATTAGTCCCCTTCACTGAAGTTCCCATGGATTCCCATGTCATACGCACTTTACTTACCTCTTTCCAAAACATCTTTTTATTTTCCCTAAAATTTAATGATACACTCTCACCCCAACTCTCATTTGCCCTCTTTTTCACCTCTCACCTTTCTCTTGACCTTCTGCACGTTCAATCTTTTTTCAAAAGCTGTATAATCATTCATACCGTTATCTTCTTTTATATCATTTCGCATTTCCATTTAAAGAAAGAGCAATGTAACGAAAAACCTTCCCATTTCTCTTCAGCTGACCCTGGTTGACCTGGCCGGCAGCGAACGCATCAATAAAAGCGGAGCCTTGGCTGACCAGTTAAGGGAAGCTAACTCCATCAACAAGTCCCTTTCTGCTCTGGGTGACGTCATATCTGCACTCTCCTCAGAGTCCTCATTCGTTCCTTACAGGTGAGCTGCCTCTCAGGAGACCTACCTCTCAGGTGACCTACCATTTAGATGAACTGCCTTTAAAGTGACTTGTCTCATTCCCCTTTTCACGAGATGTTATGGAGGGGGGTTTACCTTATAATATCAAACTGACATTAAATTTTTTTTCTTGTGTACTCATCATTATTAGCTATTTAGGGATTAGGGATAATATCACTTCATATAGTGCATAACAGATAACTCATTTCTGGTCTTCCGTAGCGTAGCGGTGAAGCCCGCATAGGTTCGAATCCAAGTCGTGGCAATCGGCCCACCCACTTGTTCATCTTACCAAAAGTACGGGTCAGTAAACTAGGTATCTAGCACAAGCCAACGTATATATGTTATAATTTTCATGTAAGCTAAGACGCTTGGCTTAGAAAGATTGGTGCTAGACGGCGGGATTCAAGTGTGATGTTGGGAATGAAATAACTTTGTTGAGTACTAGCACCTGATGAGGTGGACTGTCTCCACAAAACATGTCATGCCACATGGGTAGAAAAATTATATGTTGAATAAAATTGTATGAACTGCTGAAGTACAGTCTGTGGTGGATGAGAGGACTTGAGAGGTGAGTCAGTTGTTGTTCACTGATGATACAGCGTTGGTGGCTGATTCAGGTCAAAAACTGCAGAAGCTGGTGACTGAGTTTGATAAAGTGTGTGAAAGAAGAAATCTGAGAGTAAATGTTAATAATAAGGTTATTACGTTCATTAGGGTTGAGGGACAAGTCAATTGGGAGGTAAGTTTCAATGGATAAAAACTGGACGAAGTGAAGTGTTTTAAATACCTGAGAGTAGATTTGGCAGCGGATGGACCCATGGAAGCGAAAGTGAGTCACAGGGTGGGGGAGGGGGCGAAGGTTCTGGGAGCGTTGAAGAACCTTATGTTGGGTAGTAAAAATGGGTATGTTTGAAGGAATAGTGGTTCCGACAATGTTATATGGTTGCGAGACGTTGGCTATAGAAGGAGTTGTGCCGAGGAGGGTAGATGTGTTAAAAATTAGATATTTCAGGACAATATGTCGTGTGAGGTGGTTTGATCGAGTAAGTAATGTAAGGGTAAGAGAGATGTGTGGAAATAAAAAGAGTGTGGTTGAGAGACCAAAGGAGAGTGTATTGAAATAGTTTGGTCACATGGAGAGAATGAGTGTGGAAAGATTGACAAAGAGGATATATGTGTCAGATTTGGAGGGAACGAGGTGAAGTGCGAGACGAAACTAGATTTGAAAAGATGGAGTGAAAAAGATATTGAGCGATCGTGGCCTGAACATACACGAGGGTAAAAGGTGTGCAAGAAATAGAGTGAACTGGAACGATGTGGTATACCGGGGTAGACGTGGTGTCGATGGATTAAAACAGGGCATGTGAAGCGTTTGGGGTAAATCATGGAAAGTTTTGTGGGGCTAGGAAGTGTAAAGGGAACCGGAGTTTCGGTGCATTACATATGACAGCTAGAGACTGAGTGTGAACGGATGTGGCCTTTGTTGTTTTATCCTAGCTCTACCTCGCGTGAACGCGGGGGAACGGGGGAGCCATTTCAAATGTGGCGCGGTGGCGACTAGAATGGATGAACGCAGCAAACATGAATATGGACATGTGTATTTGGGTAGGTAGGGCAATTCTTTCGTCTGTTTCCGTGCACTACTTCGCTAACGCGGGAGACAGCGACAAAGTATAATGAATAAATAAAATAAAGAAAAAATATATATACATATATATATATACATATTTTCTTTCTTTCAAACTATTTGCCATTTCCCGCGCTAGCGAGGTAGCGTTAAGAACAGAAAACTGACCTTTGAGGGAATATCCTCACCTGGCCCCCTTCTCTGTTTCTTCTTTTGGAAAATTAAAAAAAAAATAATGAGAGGGGAGGATTTCCAGCCCCCCGCTCCCTCCCCTTTTAGCCGCCTTCTACGACACGAAGGGAATACGTGGGAAGTATTCTTTCTCCCCTATCCCCAGGGATAATATATATATATATATATATATATATATATATATATATATATATATATATATATATATATATATATATATATATATATATATATATATATATATATATATATATATATATATATATATGTATATATATATATATATATATATATATATATATATATATATATATATATATATATATATATATATATATATATATATATATATATATATATATATATATATATATATATATATATATATATATATTATATTTTCTTTCTTTCATACTATTCGCCATTTCCCGCATTAGCGAGGTAGCATTAAGAACAGAGGACTGGGCCTTTTAGGGAATATCCTCACCAGGCCCCCTTCTCTGTTCCTTCTTTTGGAAAATAAAAAAGAAAAAAAAATTTATATATATATATATATATATATATATATATATATATATATATATATATATATATATATATATATATATATATATATATATATATATATATATATATTGGGAGGTGAGTTTGAATGGAGAGAAACTGGAGGAAGTGAAGTGTTTTAGATATCTGGGAGTGGATCTGGCAGCGGATGGAACCATGGAAGCGGAAGAGGATCATAGGGTGGGGGAGGGGGCGAAAATTCTGGGAGCCTTGAAGAATGTTTGGAAGTCGAGAACATTATCTCGGAAAGCAAAAATGGGTATGTTTGAAGGAATAGTGGTTCCAACAATGTTGTATGGTTGCGAGGCGTGGGCTATGGATAGAGTGGTGCGCAGGAGGATGGATGTGCTGGAAATGAGATGTTTGAGGACAATATGTGGTGTGAGGTGGTTTGATCGAGTAAGTAACGTAAGGGTAAGAGAGATGTGTGGAAATAAGAAGAGCGTGGTTGAGAGAGCAGAAGAGGGTGTTTTGAAATGGTTTGGGCACATGGAGAGAATGAATGAGGAAATATTGACCAAGAAGAAATATGTGTCGGAGGTGGAGGGAACGAGGAGAAGAGGGAGACCAAATTGGAGGTGGAAAGATGGAGTGAAGAAGATTTTGTGTGATCGGGGCCTGAACATGCAAGAGGGTGAAAGGAGGGCAAGGAATAGAGTGAATTGGATCGATGTGGTATACCGGGGTTGACGTGCTGTCGGTGGATTCAATCAGGGCATGTGAAGCGTCTGGGGTAAACCATGGAAAGCTGTGTAGGTATGTATATTTGCGTGTGTGGACGTATGTATATACATGTGTATGGGGGTGGGTTGGGCCATTTCCTTTCCTCTGTTTCCTTGCGCTACCTCGCAAACGCGGGAGACAGCGACAAAGCAAAAAAAAAGAAAAAAAAAAGAAATATATATATATATATATATATATATATATATATATATATATATATATATATATGTATATATATACATATATATATATTTTTATATATATATATATATATATATATATATATATATATATATATATATATATATATATATATATATATATATATATATATATATAGATATATATATATGTATATATGTATATGTAGACATATATATATATATATATATATATATATATATATATATATATATATATAAATATATATATATATATATATATATATATATATATATATATATATATATATATATATATATATATATATATATATATATATATATATATACATGTATATATATATATATATATATATATATATATATATATATATATATATATATATATATATATATATATATATATATATATATATATATATATATATATATATATATATATATATATATATATATATATATATATATATATATATATATATATATATATATATATATATATATATATATATATATATATATATATATACATCCTCCCCTCCTTGTATTTTTTTTAACTTTCTAAAATGGGAAACACAAGAAGGAATCTCGAGTGCTCATCCTCCTCGGAGGCTCAGACTGGGGTGTCTAAATGTGTGTGGATGTAACCAAGAGGTGAAAAAAGGAGAGATAGGTAGTATGTTTGAGGAAAGGAACCTTGATGTTTTGGCTCTGAGTGAAACGAAGCTCAAAGGTAAAGGGGAAGAGTGGTTTGGGAATGTCTTGGGAGTAAAGTCAGGGGTTAGTGAGAGGACAAGAGCAAGGGAAGGAGTAGCACTACTCCTGAAACAGGAGTTGTTGGAGTATGTGATAGAATGTAAGAAAGTAAATTCTCGATTAATATGGGTAAAACTGAAAGCTGATGGAGAGAGATGGGCGATTATTGGTGCATATGCACCTGGGCATGAGAAGAAAGATCATGAGAGGCAAATGTTTTGGGAGCAGCTGAATGAGTGTGTTAGTGGTTTTGATGCACGAGACCGGGTTATAGTGATGAGTGATTTGAATGCAAAGGTGAGTAATGTGGCAGTTGAGAGAATAATTGGTATACATGGGGTGTTCAGTGTTGTAAATGGAAATGGTGAAGAGCTTGAAGATTTATGTGCTGAAAAATGACTGGTGATTGGGAATACCTGGTTTAAAAAGCGAGATATACATAAGTATACGTATGTAAGTAGGAGAGATGGCCAGAGAGCGTTATTGGATTACGTGTTAATTGACGGGCGCGCGAAGGAGAGACTTTTGGATGTTAATGTGCTGAGAGGTGCAACTCGAGGGATGTCTGATCATTATCTTGTGGAGGCTAAGGTGAAAATTTGTATGGGTTTTCAGAAAAGAAGAGTGAATGTTGGGGTGAAGAGGGTGGTGAGAGTAAGTGAGCTTGTGAAGGAGACTTGTGTGAGGAAGTACCAGGAGAGACTGAATACAGAATGGAAAAAGGTGAGAACAATGGAAGTAAGGGGAGTGGGGGAGGAATGGGATGTATTTAGGGAATCAGTGATGGATTGCGCAAAAGATGCTTGTGGCATGAGAAGAGTGGGAGGTGGGTTGATTAGAAAAGGTAGTGAGTGGTGGGATGAAGAAGTAAGATTATTAGTGAAAGAGAAGAGAGAGGCATTTGGACGATTTTTGCAGGGAAAAAAAGGCAATTGAGTGGGAGATGTATAAAAGAAAGAGACAAGAGGTCAAGAGAAAGGTGCAAGAGGTGAAAAAGAGGGCAAATGAGAGTTGAGGTGAGAGAGTATCATTAAATTTTAGGGAGAACAAAAAGATGTTCAGGAAGGAGGTAAGTAAAGTGCGTAAGACAAGGGAGCATACGGGAACTTCAGGGAAGGGCGCAAATGGGGAGGTGATAACAAGTATTGTTGATGTGAGAAGGAGATGGGGTGAGTATTTTGAAGGTTTGCTGAATGTGTTTGATGATAGAGTGGCAGATATAGGGTGTTTTGGTCGAGGTGGTGTGCAAAGTGAGAGGGTTAGGGAAAATGATTTGGTAAACAGAGAAGAGGTAGTAAACGCTTTGCGGAAGATGAAAGCCGGCAAGGCAGCAGGTTCGGATGGTATTGCAGTTGAATTTATTAAAAAAGGGGGTGACTGTATTATTGACTGGTTGGTTAGGTTATTTAATGTATGTATGACTCATGGTGAGGTGCCTGAGGATTGGCGGAATGTGTGCATAGTGCCATTGTACAAAGGCAAAGGGGATAAGAGTGAGTGCTCAAATTACAGAGGTATAAGTTTGTTGAGTATTCCTGGTAAATTATATGGGAGGGTATTGATTGAGAGGGTGAAGGCATGTACAGAGCATCAGATTGGGGAAGAGCAGTGTGGTTTCAGAAGTGGTAGAGGATGTGTGGATCAGGTGTTTGCTTTGAAGAATGTATGTGAGAAATACTTAGAAAAGCAAATGGATTTGTATGTAGCATTTATGGATCTGGAGAAGGCATATGATAGAGTTGATAGAGATGCTTTGTGGAAGCTATTAAGAATATATGGTGTGGGAGGCAAGTTGTTAGAAGCAGTGAAAAGTTTTTATCGAGGATGTAAGGCATGTGTACGTGTAGGAAGAGAGGAAAGTGATTGGTTCTCAGTGAATGAAGGTTTGCGGCAGGGGT
This sequence comes from Panulirus ornatus, assembly GCF_036320965.1. NCBI lineage: Eukaryota > Metazoa > Arthropoda > Malacostraca > Decapoda > Palinuridae > Panulirus > Panulirus ornatus. Next base: position 44,339,684 of record NC_092242.1, on the reverse strand, counting down.
GTGTGATGTCTCCATGGTTGTTTAATTTGTTTATAGATGGGGTTGTTAGGGAGGTGAATGCAAGAGTTTTGGAAAGAGGGGCAAGTATGAAGTCTGTTGTGGATGAGGGAGCTTGGGAAGTGAGTCAGTTGTTGTTCGCTGATGATATAGCGCTGGTGGCTGATTCATGTGAGAAACTGCAGAAGCTGGTGACTGAGTTTGGTAAAGTGTATGAAAGAAGAAAGTTAAGAGTAAATATTAATAAGAGCAAGGTAATTAGGTACAGTTGGGTTGAGGGTCAAGTCAATTGGGAAGTAAGTTTGAATGGAGAAAAACTGGAGGAAGTAAAGTGTTTTAGATATCTGCGATTGGATCTGACAGCGGATGGAACCATGGAAACGGAAGTGGATTATAGGGTGGGGGAGGGGGCGAAAATCCTGGGAGCCTTGAAGAATGTGTGGAAGTCGAGAACATTATCTCGGAAAGCAAAAATGGGTATGTTTGAAGGAATAGTGGTTCCAACAATGTTGTATGGTTGCGAGGCGTGGGCTATGGATAGAGTTGTGCGCAGGAGGATGGATGTGCTGGAAATGAGATGTTTGAGGACAATGTGTGGTGTGAGGTGGTTTGATCGAGTAAGTAACATAAGGGTAAGAGAGATGCGTGGAAATAAAAAGAGCGTGGTTGAGAGAGCAGAAGAGGGTGTTTTGAAATGGTTTGGGCACATGGAGAGAATGAGTGAGGAAAGATTGACCAAGAGGATATATGTGTCGGAGGTGGAGGGAACGAGGAGAAGTGGGAGACCAAATAGGAGGTGGAAAGATGGAGTGAAAAAGATTTTGTGTGATCGGGGCCTGAACATGCAGGAAGGTGAAAGGAGGGCAAGGAATAGAGTGAATTGGATCGATGTGGGATACCGGGGTTCACGTGCTGTCAGTGGATTGAATCAGGGCATGTGAAGCGTCTGGGGTAAACCATGGAAAGCTGTGTATGTATGTATATTAGCGTGTGTGGACGTATGTATATACATGTGTATGGGGGTGGGTTGGGCCATTTCTTTCGTCTGTTTCCTTGCGCTATCTCGCAAACGCGGGAAACAGCGGAAAAAAAAGAAGAAAATATATATATATATATATATATATATATATATATATATATATATATATATATATATATATATATATATATATATATTCCCTGGGGATAGGGGAGAAAGAATACTTCCCGCGTATTCCCTACGTGTCGTAGAAGGCGACTAAAAGGGAAGGGTGCGGGGGGCTGGAAATCTTCCCCTCTCTTTTTTTCTTTTTTTCCAAAGGAAGGAACAGAGAAGGTGGCTGGATGAGGATGTTTACTCCGAGGCCCAGTCTTGTGTTCTTAACGCTACCTCGCTGACGCGGGAAACGGCGAATAGTATGAAAGAAAGATATAAATATATGTATATATGTATAAATATATATATATTCTTTCTTTTCTTTCAAACTATTCGCCATTTCCCGCATTAGCGAGGTAGCGTTAAGAACAGAGGACTGGGCCTTTGAGGGAATACCCTCACCTGGCCCAATTCTCTGTTCCTTCTTTTGGAAAATTGAAAAAAAAAAAAAAAAAAAAAAAAAACGAGAGGGGAGGATTTCCAGCCTCCCGCTCCCTCCCCTTTTAGTCGCCTTCTACGACACGCAGGGAATACGTGGGAAGTATTCTTAATCCCCTATCCCCAGGGATAAAATATATATATATATATATATATATATATTTTTTTTTTTTATACTTTGTCGCTGTCTCCCGCGTTTGCGAGGTAGCGCAAGGAAACAGACGAAAGAAAGAAATGGCCCAACCCCCCCCCCCATACACATGTATATACATACGTCCACACACGCAAATATACATACCTACACAGCTTTCCATGGTTTACCCCAGACGCATCACATGCCTTGATTCAATCCACTGACAGCACGTCAACCCCGGTATACCACATCGCTCCAATTCACTCTATTCCTTGCCCTCCTTTCACCCTCCTGCATGTTCAGGCCCCGATCACACAAAATCTTTTTCACTCCATCTTTCCACCTCCAATTTGGTCTCCCTCTTCTCCTCGTTCCCTCCACCTCCGACACATATATCCTCTTGGTCAATCTTTCCTCACTCATTCTCTCCATGTGCCCAAACCACTTCAAAACACCCTCTTCTGCTCTCTCAACCACGCTCTTTTTATTTCCACACATCTCTCTTACCCTTAGGTTACTCACTCGATCAAACCACCTCACACCACTTTTTGTCCTCAAACATCTCATTTCCAGCACATCCATCCTCCTGCGCACAACTCTATCCATGGCCCACGCCTCGCAACCATACAACATTGTTGGAACCACTATTCCTTCAAACATACCCATTTTTGCTTTCCGAGATAATGTTCTCGACTTCCACACATTCTTCAAGGCCCCCAGAATTTTCGCCCCCTCCCCCACCCTATGATCCACTTCCGCTTCCATGGTTCCATCCGCTGCCAGATCCACTCCGAGATATCTAAAACACTTCACTTCCTCCAGTTTTTCTCCATTCAAACTCACCTCCCAATTGACTTTACCCTCAACCCTACTGTACCTAATAACCTTGCTCTTATTCACACTTACTTTCTTCTTCCACACACTTTACCAAACTCAGTCACCAGCTTCTGCAGTTTCTCACATGAATCAGCCACCAGCACTGTATCATCAGCGAACAACAACTGACTCACTTCCCAAGCTCTCTCATCCCCAACAGACTTCATACTTGCCCCTCTTTCCAAAACTCTTGCATTCACCTAACTAACAACCCCATCCATATACAAATTAAACAACCATGGAGACATCACACACCCCTGCCACAAACCTACATTCACTGAGAACCAATCACTTTCCTCTCTTCCTACACGTACACATGCCTTACATCCTCGATAAAAACTTTTTACTGCCTCTAACAACTTGCCTCCCACACCATATATTCTTAATACCTTCCACAGAGCATATCTATCAACTCTATCATATGCCTTCTCCAGATCCATAAATGCTACATACAAATCCATTTGCTTTTCTAAGTATTTCTCACATACATTCTTCAAAGCAAACACCTGATCCACACATCCTCTACCACTTCTGAAACCACACTGCTCTTCCCCAATCTGATGCTCTGTACATGCCTTCACCCTCTCAATCAATACCCTCCCATATAATTTACCAGGAATACTCAACAAACTTATACCTCTGTAATTTGAGCACTCACTCTTATTCCCTTTGCCTTTGTACAATGGCACTATGCACGCATTCCGCCAATCCTCAGGAACCTCACCGTGAGTCATACATACATTAAATAACTTTACCAACCAGTCAACAATACAGTCACCCCCTTTTTTGATAAATTCCACTGCAATGCCATCCAAACCTGCTGCCTTGCCGGCTTTCATCTTCCGCAAAGCTTTTACTACCTCTTCTCTGTTTACCAAATCATTTTCCCTAACCCTCTCACTTTGCACACCACCTCGACCAAAACACCCTATATCCGCCACTCTATCATCAAACACATTCAACAAACCTTCAAAATACTCACTCCATCTCCTTCTCACATCACCACTACTTGTTATCACCTCCCCATTTGCGCCCTTCACTGAAGTTCCCATTTGCTCCCTTGTCTTACGCACTTTATTTACCTCCTTCCAGAACATCTTTTTATTCTCCCTAAAATTTAATGATACTCTCTCAACCCAACTCTCATTTGCTCATTTTTTCACCTCTTGCACCTTTCTCTTGCATTCCTGTCTCTTTCTTTTATACGTCTCCCACTCAACTGCATTTTTTCCCTGCAAAAATCGTCCAAATGCCTCTCTCTTCTCTTTCACTAATACTCTTACTTCTACATCCCACCACTCACTACCCTTTCAAATCAACCCACCTCCCACTCTTCTCATGCCACAAGCATCTTTTGCGCAATCCATCACTGATTCCCTAAATACATCCCATTCCTCCCCCACTCCCCTTACTTCCATTGTTCTTACCTTTTTCCATTCTGTACTCACTCTCTCCTGGTACTTCCTCACACAAGTCTCCTTCCCAAGCTCACTTACACTCACCACCCTCTTCACCCCAAGATTCACTCTTTTTTTCTGAAAACCCATACAAATCTTCACCTTAGCCTCAACAAGATAATAATAAGACATCCCTCCAGTTGCACTTCTCAGCACATTAACATCCAAAAGTCTCTCTTTTGCGCGCCTGTCAATTAACACGTAATCCAATAACGCTCTCTGGCCATCTCTCCTACTTACATAAGTATACTTATGTATATCTCGCTTTTTAAACCAGGTATTCCCAATCATCAGTCCTTTTTCATCACATAAATCTACAAGCCTAAATGTGTGTGGATGTAACCAAGATGTGAAAAAAGGAGAGATAGGTAGTATGTTTGAGGAAAGGAACCTGGATGTTTTGGCTCTGAGTGAAATGAAGCTCAAGGGTGAAGGGGAAGAGTGGTTTGGGAATGTCTTGGGAGTAAAGTCAGGGGTTAGTGAGAGGACAAGAGCAAGGGAAGGAGTAGCAGTACTCCTGAAACTGGAGTTGTGGGAGTGCGTGATAGAATGTAAGAAAGTAAATTCTCGATTAATATGGGTAAAACTGAAAGTTGATGGAGAGAGATGGGTGATTATTGGTGCATATGCACCTGTGCATGAGAAGAAAGATCATGAGAGGCAAGTGTTTTGGGAGCAGCTGAATGAGTGTGTTAGTGGTTTTGATGCACGAGACCGGGTTATAGTGATGGGTGATTTGAATGCAAAGGTGAGTAATGTGGCAGTTGAGGGAATAATTGGTGTACATGGGGTGTTCAGTGTTGTATATATATATATATATATATATATATATATATATATATATATATATATATATATATATATATATATATATATATATATATATATATATATATATATATATATATATTCTTTCTTTCATACTATTCGCAATTTCCCGCGTTAGCGTTAAAAACAAAGGACTTGACCTTTGAGGTAATATCCTCACTTGGCCCCCTTCTCTGTTTCTTCTTTTGAAGGGGAGGATTTCCAGCCACCGGCTCCGAATATATATATATATATATATATATATATATATATATATATATATATATATATATATATATATATATATATATATATATATATATATATATATATATATATATATGAAGGTGCGCGTTCATATACACTTTATTCGTATTCATATAACTCCGCGTTGTACAGTCAGGTTCGGTAAATCGCTCTCAGCTGGCTATGTGTTCTTTTCGGAAACAACCGATAGACCCCGTTGCTCACCATAGTGAAACGAAGGGTATTCGAGTACTAAGTATTTCGAATAGTTGTTTCCTATTATACAGTCCCTTAGCCTAGAGGGTTAGCATGCCTGCCTCTTGCACAAGCGGTCCCAGGTTCGATCCTGGCTGATGGAGCTTTGTATGTTCTATGAAGGTGCGCGTTCATATATACTTTATTCATATATATATATATATATATATATATATATATATATATATATATATATATATATATATATATATATATATATACATATTCCTATGAGTCCACGGGGAAATTGAAACAAGAAAAGTTCCCAAGTGCACTTTCGTGTAATAATCACATCATCAGGGGAGACACGAGTTTACCAAATGGCGTCCTACCTTCGTCTCTTCGATGGATATGAACTGACTGTTATATTTATGGATCTGGAGAAGGCATATGATAGAGTTGATAGAGATGCTCTGTGGAAGGTATTAAGAATATATGGTGTGGGAGGCAAGTTGTTAGAAGCAGTGAAAAGTTTTTATCGAGGATGTAAGGCATGTGTACGTGTAGGAAGAGAGGAAAGTGATTGGTTCTCAGTGAATGTAGGTTTGCGGCAGGGGTGTGTGATGTCTCCATGGTTGTTTAATTTGTTTATGGATGGGGTTGTTAGGGAGGTAAATGCAAGAGTTTTGGAAAGAGGGGCAAGTATGAAGTCTGTTGGGGATGAGAGAGCTTGGGAAGTGAGTCAGTTGTTGTTCGCTGATGATACAGCGCTGGTGGCGGATTCATGTGAGAAACTGCAGAAGCTGGTGACGGAGTTTGGTAAAGTGTGTGGAAGAAAAAAGTTAAGAGTAAATGTGAATAAGAGCAAGGTTATTAGGTACAGTAGGGTTGAGGGTCAATTCAATTGGGAGGTGAGTTTGAATGGAGAAAAACTGGAGGAAGTGAAGTGTTTTAGATATCTGGGAGTGGATCTGGCAGCGGATGGAACCATGGAAGCGGAAGTGGATCATAGGGTGGGGGAGGGGGCGAAAATTTTGGGAGCCTTGAAAAATGTGTGGAAGTCGAGAACATTATCCCGGAAAGCAAAAATGGGTATGTTTGAAGGAATAGTGGTTCCAACAATGTTGTATGGTTGCGAGGCGTGGGCTATGGATAGAGTTGTGCGCAGGAGGTTGGATGTGCTGGAAATGAGATGCTTGAGGACAATGTGTGGTGTGAGGTGGTTTGATCGAGTAAGTAACGTAAGGGTAAGAGAGATGTGTGGAAATAAAAAGAGCGTGGTTGAGAGAGCAGAAGAGGGTGTTTTGAAATGGTTTGGGCACATGGAGAGAATGAGTGAGGAAAGATTGACCAAGAGGATATATGTGTCGGAGGTGGAGGGAACGAGGAGAAGAGGGAGACCAAATTGGAGGTGGAAAGATGGAGTGAAAAGGATTTTGTGTGATCGGGGCCTGAACATGCAGGAGGGTGAAAGGAGGGCAAGAAATAGAGCGAATTGGAGTGATGTGGTATACAGGGGTTGACGTGCTGTCAGTGGATTGAACCAGGGCATGTGAAGCGTCCGGGGTAAACCATGGAAAGCTGTGTAGGTATGTATATTTGCTTGTGTGGACGTGTGTATGTACATGTGTTTGGGGGGGGGGGTTGGGCCATTTCTTTCGTCTGTTTCCTTGCGCTACCTCGCAAACGCGGGAGACAGCGACAAAGTATGAAAAAAAAAATATATCTATATATATATATATATATATATATATATATATATATATATATATATATATATATATATATATATATATATATATATATATATGTATATGTATAAATCCCTGGGGTAGGGGAGAAAGAATACTTCCCACGTATTCTCTGCGTGTCGTAGAAGGCGACTAAAAGGGAAGGGAGCGAGGGGCTGGAAATCCTCCACTCTCTTTTTTCTTTTTTATATTTCAAAAAGAAGGAGCAGCGCTACCTCGCTATCGATGGAAATGTCGAATAGTATGAAACAAAGAAAAAAAAAGAAAAAAAAGAAGAAAAATGCATATATATATATATATATGTATATATATGTATATATATATATATATATATATATATATATATATATATATATATATATATATATATATATATATATATATATATATATATATATATATATATATATACGAATAAAGTGCATATGAACGCGCACCTTCATAGAACATACAAACCTCCAACAGCCATAGTGAGAAGAAGGGTATTCGAGTACTTAGTATTTCGAATAGTTGTTTCCTATTATACAGTCCCATAACCTAGCGGTTAGCATGCCTGCCTCTTGCACAGGGGTCCCGGGTTCGATCCTGTTTGTTGGAGGTTTGTATGATATATATATATATATATATATATATATATATATATATATATATATATATATAACTGGTTGGTTAGGTTATTTAATGTATGCATGACTCATGGTGAGGTGCCTGAGGATTGGCGGAATGCGTACATAGTGCCATTGTACAAAGGCAAAGGGGATAAGAGTGAGTGCTCAAATTACAGAGGTATAAGTTTGTTGAGTATTCCTTGTAAATTATATGGGAGGGTATTGATTGAGAGGGTGAAGGCATGTGCAGAGCATCAGATTGGGGAAGAGCAGTGTCGTTTCAGAAGTGGTAGAGGATGTGTGGATCAGGTGTTTGCTTTGAAAAATGTATGTGAGAAATACTTAGAAAAGCAAATGGATTTGTACGTAGCATTTATGGATCTGGAGAAGGCATATGATGGAGTTGATAGAGATGCTTTGTGGAAGGTATTAAGAATATATGGTGTGGGAGGCAAGTTGTTAGAAGCAGTGAAAAGTTTTTATCGAAAATGTAAGGCATGTGCACGTGTAGGAAGAGAGGAAAGTGATTGGTTTTCAGTGAATGTAGGTTTGCGGCAGGGGTGTGTGATGTCTCCATGGTTGTTTAATTTGTTTATGGAGGGGGTTGTTAGGGAGGTAAATGCAAGAGTTTTGGAAAGAGGGGCAAGTATGAAGTCTGTTGGGGATGAGAGAGCTTGGGAAGTGAGTCAGTTGTTGTTCGCTGATGATACAGCGCTGGTGGCTGATTCATGTGAGAAACTGCAGAAGCTGGTGACTGAGTTTGGTAAAGTGTGTGAAAGAAGAAAGTTAAGAGTAAATGTGAATAAGAGCAAGGTTATTAGGTACAGTAGGGTTGAGGGTCAAGTCATTTGGGAGGTAAGTTTGAATGGAGAGAAACTGGAGGAAGTAAAGTGTCTTAGATATGTGGGAGTGGATCTGGCAGCGGATGGAACCATGGAAGCGGAAGTGAATCATAGGGTGGGGGAGGGGGCGAAAATCATGGGAGCCTTGAAGAATGTTTGGAAGTCGAGAACATTATCTCCGAAAGCAAAAATAGGTATGTTTGAAGGAATAGTAGTTCCAACAATGTTGTATGGTTGCGAGGCGTAGGCTATGGATAGAGTTGTTCGCAGGAGGGTGGATGTGCTGGAAATGAGATGTATGAAGACAATGTGTGGTGTGAGGTGGTTTGATCGAGTAAGTAATGTAAGGGTAAGAGAAATGTGTGGAAATAAAAAGAGCGTGGTTGAGAGAGCAGAAGAGGGTGTTTTGAAATGGTTTGGGCGCATGGCGAGAATGAGTGAGGAAATATTGACCAAGAGGATATATGTGTCGGAGTTGGAGGGAACGAGGAGAAGTGGGAGACCAAATTGGAGGTGGAAAGATGGAGTGAAAAAGATTTTGAGTGATCGGGGCCTGAACATGCAGGAGGGTGAAAGGCGGGCAAGGGGTAGAGTGAATTGTATCGATGTGGTATACCGGGGTTGACGTGCTGTCAGTGGATTGAATCAGGGCATGTGAAGCGTCTTGGGTAAACCATGGAAAGTGTATGGGGCCTGGATGTGGAAAGGGAGCTGTGGTTTCGGGCATTATTGCATGACAGCTAGAGACTGAGTGTGAAGGAATGGGGCCTTTGTTGTCTTTTCCTAGCGCTATTTCGCACACATGAGGTGGGAGGGGGATGGTAATTCTTGTGTGGTGAGGTGGCGCTGGGAGAGAATAAAGGCAGACGTATGAATTATGTGCATGGGTATATATGTATGTGTCTGTGTGTGTGTATATATGTGTAGATTGAGATGTATAGGTATGTATATTTGCGTGTGTGGACGTGCATGTTTGTTTGGGCTATTTCTTTCGTCTGTTTCCTTGCGCTACTTCGCAAACGCAGGAGACACCGACAAAGCAAAATAAAAAAAAAATATATATATATATATATATATATATATATATATATATATATATATATATATATATATATATATATATATATATATATATATGTATATATATATATATATATATATATATATATATATATATATATATATATATATATATATATATATATATATATATATATATATATATATACATGTATATGTATATATATATATACATATACATATACATATATACATACATATATATATATATATATATATATATATATATATATATATATATATATATATATATATATATATATATATATATATATATATATATATATATATTTTTTTTTTTATACTTTGTCGCTGTCTCCCGCGTTTGCGAGGTAGCGCAAGGAAACAGACGAAAGAAATGGCCCAACCCTCCCCCATACACATGTATATACATACGTCCACACACGCAAATATACATACCTACACAGCTTTCCATGGTTTACCCCAGACGCTTCACATGCCTTGATTCAATCCACTGATAGCACGTCAACCCCGGTATACCAGATCGCTCCAATTTACTCTATTCCTTGCCCTCCTTTCACCCTCCTGCATGTTCAGGCGACGATCACACAAAATCTTTTTCACTACATCTTTCCACCTCCAATTTGGTCTCCATCTTCTCCTTGCTCCCTCCACCTCCGACACATATATCCTCTTGGTCAATCTTTCCTCACTCATCCTCTCCATGTGCCCAAACCACTTCAAAACACCCTCTTCTGCTCTCTCAACCTCGCTCTTTTTATTTCCACACATCTCTCTTATCCTTACGTTACTCACTCGATCAAACCACCTCACACCACACATTGTCCTCAAACATCTCATTTCCAGGACATCCATCCTCCTGCGCACAGCTCTATCCATAGCCCACGCCTCGCATCCATACAACATTGTTGGAGCCACTATTCCTTCAAACATACCCATTTTTGCTTTCCGAGATAATGTTCTCGACTTCCACACATTCTTCAAGGCCCCCAGAATTTTCGCCCCCTCCCCCACCCTATGATCCACTTCCGCTTCCATGGTTCCATCCGCTGCCAGATCCACTCCCAGATATCTAAAACACTTCACTTCCTCCAGTTTTTCTCCATTCAAACTCACCTCCCAATTGACTTGACCCTCAACCCTACTGTACCTAATAACCTTGCTCTTATTCACATTTAATCTTAACTTTCTTCTTTCACACACTTTACCAAACTCAGTCACCAGCTTCTGCAGTTTCTCAAATGAATCAGCCACCTGCGCTGTATCATCAGCGAACAACAACTGACTCACTTCCCAAGCTCTCTCATCCCCAACAGACTTCATACTTGCCCCTCTTTCCAAAACACTTGCATTTACCTCCCTAACAACCCCATCCATAAACAAATTAAACAACCATGGAGACATCACACACCCCTGCCGCAAACCTACATTCACTAAGAACCAATCACTTTCCTCTCTTCCTACACGTACACATGCCTTATATCCTCGATAAAAACTTTTCACTGCTTCTAACAACTTTTCTCCCACACCATATATTCTTAATACCTTCCACAAAGCATCTCTATCAACTCCATCATATGCCTTGTCCAGATCCATAAATGCTACATACAAATCCATTTGCTTTTCTAAGTATTTCTCACATACATTCTTCAAAGCAAACACCTGATCCACACATCCTCTACCACTTCTGAAACCGCACTGCTCTTCCCCAATCTGATGCTCTGTACATGCCTTCACCCTCTCAATCAATACCCTCCCATATAATTTACCAGGAATACTCAACAAACTTATACCTCTGTAATTTGAGCACTCACTCTTATCCCCTTTGCCTTTGTACAATTCCACTATGCACGCATTCCGCCAATCCTCAGGCATATATATATATATATATATATATATATATATATATATATATATATATATATATATATATATATATATATATATATATATATATATATATATATATATATATATATATATATATATATATATATATACATATATATATATATATATATACATATATATATATATATATATATATATATATATATATATATATATATATATATATATATATATATATATATATATATAATATATATATATATATATATATATATATATATATATATATATATATATATATATATATATATATATATATATATATATATATATATATATATATATATATATATATATATATATATATATATATATATATATACATATATATATATATATATATATATATATATATATATATATATATATATATATATATATATATATATATATATATATATATATATATATATATATATATATATATATATATATATATATATATATACATATATATATATATATATATATATATATTTTTTTTTTTTTTTTTTTTTTTTATACTTTGTCGCTGTCTCCCGCGTTTGCGAGGTAGCGCAAGGAAACAGACGAAAGAAATGGCCCAACCCCCCCCCATACACATGTACATACGTCCACACACGCAAATATACATACCTACACAGCTTTCCATGGTTTACCCCAGACGCTTCACATGCCTTGATTCAATCCACTGACAGCACGTCAACCCCTGTATACCACATCGCTCCAATTCACTCTATTCCTTGCCCTCCTTTCACCCTCCTGCATGTTCAGGCCCCGATCACACAAAATCTTTTTCACTCCATCTTTCCACCTCCAATTTGGTCTCCCTCTTCTCCTCGTTCCCTCCACCTCCGACACATATATCCTCTTGGTCAATCTTTCCTCACTCATTCTCTCCATGTGCCCAAACCATTTCAAAACACCCTCTTCTGCTCTCTCAACCACGCTCTTTTTATTTCCACACATCTCTCTTACCCTTACGTTACTCACTCGCTCAAACCACCTCACACCACACATTGTCCTCAAACATCTCATTTCCAGCACATCCATCCTCCTGCGCACATCTCTATCCATAGCCCACGCCTCGCAACCATACAACATTGTTGGAACCACTATTCCTTCAAACATACCCATTTTTGCTTTCCGAGATAATGTTCTCGACTTCCACACATTTTTCAAGGCTCCCAAAATTTTCGCCCCCTCCCCCACCCTATGATCCACTTCCGCTTCCATGGTTCCATCCGCTGACAGATCCACTCCCAGATATCTAAAACACTTCACTTCCTCCAGTTTTTCTCCATTCAAACTCACCTCCCAATTGACTTGACCCTCACCCCTACTGTACCTAATAACCTTGCTCTTATTCACATTTACTCTTAACTTTCTTCTTCCACACACTTTACTAAACTCAGTCACCAGCTTCTGCAGTTTCTCACATGAATCAGCCACCAGCGCTGTATCATCAGCGAACAACAACTGACTCACTTCCCAAGCTCTCTCATCCCCAACAGACTTCATACTTGCCCCTCTTTCCAGGACTCTTGCATTTACCTCCCTAACAACCCCATCCATAAACAAATTAAACAACCATGGAGACATCACACACCCCTGCCGCAAACCTACATTCACTGAGAACCAATCACTTTCCTCTCTTCCTACACGTACACATGCCTTACATCCTCGATAAAAACTTTTCACTGCTTCTAACAACTTGCCTCCCACACCATATATTCTTAATACCTTCCACAGAGCATCTCTATCAACTCTATCATATGCCTTCTCCAGATCCATAAATGCTACATACAAATCCATTTGCTTTTCTAAGTATTTCTCACATACATTCTTCAAAGCAAACACCTGATCCACACATCCTCTACCACTTCTGAAACCGCACTGCTCTTCCCCAATCTGATGCTCTGTACATGCCTTCACCCTCTCAATCAATACCCTCCCATATAATTTACCAGGAATACTCAACAAACTTATACCTCTGTAATTTGAGCACTCACTCTTATCCCCTTTGCCTTTGTACAATGGCACTATGCACGCATTCCGCCAATCCTCAGGCACCTCACCATGAGTCATACATACATTAAATAACCTTACCAACCAGTCAACAATACAGTCACCCCCCTTTTTAATAAATTCCACTGCAATACCATCCAAACCTGCTGCCTTGCCGGCTTTCATCTTCCGCAAAGCTTTTACTACCTCTTCTCTGTTTACCAAATCATTTTCCCTAACCCTCTCACTTTGCACACCACCTCGACCAAAACACCCTATATCTGCCACTCTGTCATCAGACACATTCAACAAACCTTCAAAATACTCATTCCATCTCCTTCTCACATCACCGCTACTTGTTATCACCTCCCCATTTACGCCCTTCACTGAAGTTCCCATTTGCTCCCTTGTCTTACGCACCCTATTTACCTCCTTCCAGAACATCTTTTTATTCTCCCTAAAATTTACTGATAGTCTCTCACCCCAACTCTCATTTGCCCTTTTTTTCACCTCTTGCACCTTTCTCTTGACCTCCTGTCTCTTTCTTTTATACTTCTCCCACTCAATTGCATTTTTTCCCTGCAAAAATCGTCCAAATGCCTCTCTCTTCTCTTTCACTAATACTCTTACTTCTTCATCCCACCACTCACTACCCTTTCTAAACAGCCCACCTCCCACTCTTCTCATGCCACAAGCATCTTTTGCGCAATCCATCACTGATTCCCTAAATACATCCCATTCCTCCCCCACTCCCCTTACTTCCATTGTTCTCACCTTTTTCCATTTTGTACACAGTCTCTCCTGGTACTTCCCCACACAGGTCTCCTTCCCAAGCTCACTCACTCTCACCACCTTCTTCACCCCAACATTCACTCCTCTTTTCTGAAAACCCATACTAATCTTCACCTTAGCCTCCACAAGATAATGATCAGACATCCCTCCAGTTGCACCTCTCAGCACATTAACATCCAAAAGTCTCTCTTTCGCACGCCTGTCAATTAACACGTAATCCAATAACGCTCTCTGGCCATCTCTCCTACTTATATATATATATATATATATATATATATATATATATATATATATATATATATATATATATATATATATATATATATCTTTTTTTTTCTTTCAAACTATTCGCCATCTCGCGCGTTAGCGAGGTAGCGTTAAGAACAGAGGAATGGGCCTTGTAGGGAATATATATATATATATATACATTTTTTTTTTTTTTTTTTTTTTTTTTTTTTTTTTTTTTTATACTTTGTCGCTGTCTCCCGCGTTTGCGAGGTAGCGCAAGGAAACAGACGAAAGAAATGGCCCAACCCCCATACACACGTACATACACACGTCCACACACGCAAATATACATACCTACACAGCTTTCCATGGTTTACCCCAGACGCTTCACATGCCTTGATTCAATCCACTGACAGCACGTCAACCCCTGTATACCACATCGCTCCAATTCACTCTATTTCTTGCCCTCCTTTCACCCTCCTGCATGTTCAGGCCCCGATCACACAAAATCTTTTTCACTCCATCTTTCCACCTCCAATTTGGTCTCCCTCTTCTCCTCGTTCCCTCCACCTCCGACACATATATCCTCTTGGTCAATCTCTCCTCACTCATTCTCTCCATGTGCCCAAACCATTTCAAAACACCCTCTTCTGCTCTCTCAACCACGCTCTTTTTATTTCCACACAGCGCTGGTGGCTGATTCATGTGAGAAACTGCAGAAGCTGGTGACTGAGTTTGGTAAAGTGTGTGGAAGAAGAAAGTTGAGAGTAAATGTGAATAAGAGCAAGGTTATTAGGTACAGTAGGGGTGAGGGTCAAGTCAATTGGGAGGTGAGTTTGAATGGAGAAAAACTGGAGGAAGTGAAGTGTTTTAGATATCTGGGAGTGGATCTGTCAGCGGATGGAACCATGGAAGCGGAAGTGGATCATAGGGTGGGGGAGGGGGCGAAAATTTTGGGAGCCTTGAAAAATGTGTGGAAGTCGAGAACATTATCTCGGAAAGCAAAAATGGGTATGTTTGAAGGAATAGTGGTTCCAACAATGTTTTATGGTTGCGAGGCGTGGGCTATGGATAGAGATGTGCGCAGGAGGATGGATGTGCTGGAAATGAGATGTTTGAGGACAATGTGTGGTGTGAGGTGGTTTGATCGAGTAAGTAACGTAAGGGTAAGAGAGATGTGTGGAAATAAAAAGAGCGTGGTTGAGAGAGCAGAAGAGGGTGTTTTGAAATGATATATATATATATATATATATATATATATATATATATATATATATATATATATATATATATATATATATATATATATATATATATATATATATATATATATATATACATATATATATATATATATACATATATATATATATATATATATATATATATATATATATATATATATATATATATATATATATATATATATATATATATATATATATATATATATATATATATATATATATATATATATATATATATATGTATATATATATATATATATATGTATACATATATATATATATATATATATATATATATATATATATATATATATATATATATATATATATATATATATATATATATATATATATATATATATATATATATATATATATATGTATACATATATATATATATATACATATATATATATATATATATATATATATATATATATATATATATATATATATATATATATATATATATATATATTTTTTTTTTTTTTTTTTTTTCAAACTATTCGCCATTTCCCGCGTTAGCGAGGTAGCGTTAAGAACAGAGAACTGGTCCACTGAGGGAATATCCTCACCTGGCCCCCTTCTCTGTTCCTTCTTTTGGAAAATTAAAAAAATTGAGAGGGGAGGATTTCCAGCCCCCCGCTCCCTCCCCTTTTAGTCGCCTTCTACGACGCGCAGGGAATACGTGGGAAGTATTCTTTCTCCCCTATCGCCAGGGATAAATATATATATATATATATATATATATATATATATATATATATATATATATATATATATATATATATATATATATATATATATATATATATATATATTTTTATTTATTATACTTTGTCGCTGTCTCCCGCGTTTGCGAGGTAGCGCAAGGAAACAGATGAAAGAAATGGCCCAACCCCCCCCCCATACACATGTATATACATACGTCCACACACGCAAATATACATACCTACACAGCTTTCCATGGTTTACCCCAGACGCCTCACATGCCCTGATTCAATCCACTGACAGCACGTCAACCCCGGTATACCACATCGCTCCAATCCACTCTATTCCTTGCCCTCCTTTCACCCTCCTGCATGTTCAGGCCCCGATCACACAAAATCTTTTTCACTCCATCTTTCCACCTCCAATTTGGTCTCCCTCTTCTCCTTGTTCCCTCCACCTCCGACACATATATCCTCTTGGTCAATCTTTCCTCACTCATCCTCTCCATGTGCCCAAACCACTTCAAAGCACCCTCTTCTGCTCTCTCAACCACGCTATTTTTATTTCCACACATCTCTCTTACCCTTACGTTACTCACTCGATCAAACCACCTCACACCACACATTCTCCTCAAACATCTCATTTCCAGCACATCCATCCTCCTGCGCACAACTCTATCCATAGCCAACGCCTCGCAACCATACAACATTGTTGGAACCACTTTTCCTTTAAATATACCCATTTTTGCTTTCCGAGATAATGTTCTGGACTTCCACACATTCTTCAAGGCCCCCAGGATTTTCGCCCCCTCCCTCACCCTATGATCCACTTCCGCTTCCATGGTTCCATCCGCTGCCAGATCCACTGCCACATATCTAAAACACTTCACTTCCTCCAGTTTTTCTCCATTCAAACTCACCTCCCAATTGACTTGACCCTCAACCCTACTGTACCTAATAACCTTGCTCTTATTCACATTTACTCTTAACTTTCTTCTTCCACACACTTTTCCAAACTCAGTCACCAGCTTCTGCAGTTTCTCACATGAATCAGCCACCAGCGCTGTATCATCAGCGAACAACAACTGACTCACTTCCCAAGTTCTCTCATCCCCAACACACTTCGTACTTGCCCCTCTTTCCAAAACTCTTGCATTTACCTCCCTAACAACCCCATCCATAAACAAATTAAACAACCATGGAGACATCACACACCCCTGCCGCAAACCTACATTCACTGAGAACCAATCACTTTCCTCTCTTCCTAAACATACACATGCCTTACATCCTCGATAAAAACTTTTCACTGCTTGTAACAACTTTCCTCCCACACCATATATTCTTAATACCTTCCACAGATCATCTCTATCAACTCTATCATATTCCTTCTCCAGATCCATAAATGCTACATACAAATTCATTTGCTTTTCTAAGTATTTCTCACATACATTCTTCAAAGCAAACACCTGATCCACACATCCTCTACCACTTCTGAAACCACACTGCTCTTCCCCAATTTGATGCTCTGTACATGCCTTCACCCTCTCAATCAATACCTTCCCATATAATTTACCAGGAATACTCAACAAACTTATACCTCTGTAATTTGAGCACTCACTCTTATCCCCTTTGCCTTTGTACAATGGCACTATGCACGCATTCCGCCAATCCTCAGGCACCTCACCATGAGTCATACATACATTAAATAACCTTACCAACCAGTCAACAATACAGTCACCCCCTTTTTTAATAAATTCCACTGCAATACCATCCAAACCTGCTGCCTTGCCGGCATTCATCTTACGCAAAGCTTTCACTACCTCTTCTCTGTTTACCAAATCATTTTCCCTAACCCTCTCACTTTGCACACCACCTCGACCAAAACACCCTATATCTGCCACTCTATCATCAAACACATTCAACAAACCTTCAAAATACTCACTCCATCTCCTTCTCACATCACCACTACTTGTTATCACCTCCCCATTTGCGCCCTTCACTGAAGTTCCCATTTGCTCCCTTGTCTTACGCACTTTATTTACCTCCTTGCAGAACATCTTTTTATTCTCCCTAAAATTTAATGATACTCTCTCACCCCAACTCTCATTTGCCCTTTTTTTCACCTCTTGCACCTTTCTCTTGACCTCCTGTCTTTTTCTATTATACATCTCCCACTCAATTGCATTTTTTCCCTGCAAAAATCGTCCAAATGCCTCTCTCTTCTCTTTCACTAATACTCTTATCTCTTCATCCCACCACTCACTACCCTTTCTAATCAACCCACCTCCCACTCTTCTCATGCCACAAGCATCTTTTGCGCAATCCATCACTGATTCCCTAAATACATCCCATTCCTCCCCCACTCCCCTTATTTCCATTGTTCTCACCTTTTTCCATTCTGTACTCAGTCTCTCCTGGTACTTCCTCACACAGGTCTCCTTCTCAAGCTCACTTACTCTCACCACCCTCTTCACCCCAACATTCACTCTTCTTTTCTGAAAACCCATACCAATCTTCAACTTAGCCTCCACAAGATAATGATCAGACATCCCTCCAGTTGCACCTCTCAGCACATTAACATCCAAAAGTCTCTCTTTCGCATGTCAATTAACACGTAATCCAATAACGCTCTCTGGCCATCTCTCCTACTTACATAAGTATACTTATGTATATCTCGCTTTTTAAACCAGGTATTCCCAATCATCAGTCCTTTTTCAGCACATAAATCTACAAGCTCTTCACCATTTCCATTTACAACACTGAACACCCCATGTATACCAATTATTCCCTCAACTGCCACATTACTCACCTTTGCATTCAAATCACCCATCACTATGACCCGGTCTCGTGCATCAAAACCACTAACACACTCATGCAGCTGCTCCCAAAACACTTGCCTCTCTTGATCTTTCTTCTCATGCCCAGGTGCATATGCACCAATAATCACCCACCTCTCTCCATCAACTATATATATATATATATATATATATATATATATATATATATATATATATATATATATATATATATATATATATATATATATATATATATATATATATATATATATATATATATATATATATATATATATATATATATATATATATATATATACAGCGACAAAGCAAAAAAAAAAAAAAGAAATATATGTTAGGGAGGTGAATGCAAGAGTTTTGGAAAGAGGGGCAAGTATGAAGTCTGTTGGGGATGAGAGAGCTTGGGAAGTGAGTCAGTTGTTGTTCGCTGATGATACAGCGCTGGTGGCTGATTCATGTGAGAAACTGCAGAAGCTGGTGACTGAGTTTGGTAAAGTGTGTGAAAGAAGAAAGTTAAGAGTAAATGTGAATAAGAGCAAGGTTATTAGGTACAGTAGGGTTGAGGGTCAAGTCAATTGGGAGGTGAGTTTGAATGGAGAAAAACTGGAGGAAGTGAAGTGTTTTAGATATCTGGGAGTGGTTCTGGCAGCGGATGGAACCATGGAAGTGGAAGTGGATCATAGGGTGGGGGAGGGGGCGAAAATTCTGGGAGCCTTGAAGAATGTGTGGAAGTCGAGAACATTATCTCGGAAAGCAAAAATGGGTATGTTTGAAGGAATAGTGGTTCCAACAATGCTGTATGGTTGCGAGGCGTGGACTATGGATAGAGTTGTGCGTAGGAGGATGGATGTGCTGGAAATGAGATGTTTGAGGACAATGTGTGGTGTGAGGTGGTTTGATCGAGTAAGTAACGTAAGGGTAAGAGAGATGTGTGGAAATAAAAAGAGCGTGGTTGAGAGAGCAGAAGAGTGTGTTTTGAAATGGTTTGGTCACATGGAGAGAATGAGTGAGGAAAGATTGACCAAGAGGATATATGTGTCGGAGGTGGAGGGAACGAGGAGAAGTGGGAGACCAAATTGGTGGTGGAAAGATGGAGTGAAAAAGATTTTGTGTGATCGGGGCCTGAACATGCAGGAGGGTGAAAGGAGGGCAAGGAATAGAGTGAATTGGAGCGATGTGATATACCGGGGTTGACGTGCTGTCAGTGGATTGAATCAAGGCATGTGAAGCGTCTGGGGTAAACCATGGAAAGCTGTGCAGGTATGTATATTTGCGTGTGTGGACGTATGCATATACATGTGTATGGGGGTGGGTTGGGCCATTTCTTTCGTCTGTTTCCTTGCGCTACCTCGCAAACGCGGGAGACAGCGACAAAGCAAAAAAAAAAAAAAAAAAGAATATATATATATATATATATATATATATATATATATATATATATATATATATATATATATATATATATATATATATATATTATTATTATTATTATTATTATTATTATTATGTCTTGAGAAACGTATAAATGACACAGGGAAGATGTAAGAACTCATATGACATCCAATTCTATAGTGGTTCATGTTGACAGTCGCGGACACCTCTCTAACTGGAACGGTGCTGTGATATTAGATAAAGATTCAACAAAGAGAATAAAAAAAAAAAACAGTGGAAGCTGCATGTATCGATGTAAATAATGACATGATCCTTAGAGAAGGTTTTGGGAGTGCCGAGAAAGCAGCAAGCTCGTTGGATGGAAGCGAGGTGCAGAGTAGTTGCCGCAACACCTGATCAGGGAGCAGAGTTCTCAGGAAGCCTGCGAAGTGACAAGCGCGCTCGTGTATTTAAGGCCACGCTGGGCCGATGATTGCCATCTTTGTGAACAAGATCCTGGGGGTCGAAACGTTAAAGCAGGAAAGTTTTACCATTATTCCTCGTATTCTTCCTCCACCTACACTGTCATACATACACATGTCCATATTCATACTTGCTCTCCGTCATCTATCCCTGACGTCACCACGCCCCATAGGCTACAGTAAAAATGCATTAAAGAAAAGAAAAAAAATAACATACATTCTCCCCCCCCTCCCACACACACACACACACACACACACACACACACATCCGATCGCCGCCCCTACATCAACGAGGAATCTCCAGGAAACAGAAGAAGAAAGGCCACATCCGGTAACATCCATTCTATAGCTGGCATTCTATAGCTGGTTCAGTCCATTAACAGCACGTTGATCCCAATATACCTCATCGTTCCAGTCCACGCTTTTCCGTGCACGCCTTTCACCCTTCTCCATGTTCAGGCTCCGATCGCTCAAAATCTTTTCCCCTAAATCCTTCCACCTCCAATGTGGCCTCCCACTTCTTGTTCGCTCCACTTCAGACACATATATCTTCTTTGTCAATCTTTCCTCACTCATCCTCTCAATAATTCCAAACCATTTCAACACACCCTTTTCTACTTTCTCTCTACCTCACTCTTTTCATAACTACACATCTCTTTTACCCTTACATAATTACATTTTTACATATTTACTCCCCTCAGCACATAGTCCTCAAATATGTCATTTCCAGCATATCCACCCTCCTCGGAACAACCCTATCTATGGCCCATGCTTCGCAACCATAAGATATTATTAGAACTACTGTTTCTTCAAATATATCCATTTTTGCTCTCCGTGATAACGTTCTCTCCTTCCACACGTTCTTCATCGCTCCCAGAACCTTCGATTCCTTCCCCACCCTGTGACCCACTTCAACTTCTATGGTTCCATTTGCTAGTAAGTCCACTCCCAGATTTCTAATTAAACACTCCACTTCTTCCAATTTTTCTCCGTTCAAACTTACATCCCAACTAACTTGTCCCTCAACCCTGCTGAACATAATAACTCTTCCAAACTCAGTCAACTTATTTTGCAGTTTCTCACTTGAATCGGACATCAGTGCTGCAATATCAGCAAATAACAACTGACTCAGGTCCTAGGCACTCTCATCCCCAACAGACTGCATACTTGCCTCTCTTTCCAAGACTCACATATGCACCTCCATCAACACTCCATTCATAAACAATCAAACAATCGTGGTACCTTAAACATACCCCTGCTGGAGACTGACCTTCAATGGTGCCAATCACTCTCCTCTTTTCCTACTCGTACAAATACCTTACATCCTTGATAAAAATGTCTCACTTCTAGCAGTTAACTTCCCACACCATATACTTTTAAGACCTTACATAAAGCATATCTATAGACATTATGATATGCCTTCTCCAGATCCATTAAAACAACATACAAATACATTTGTGTTTCTAATTATTTCTCACAGACATTCTTCAAAGCAAACACCTGATCCACACATCCTCTACCACTTCTGAATCCACACTGCTCTTCCCCAATCTGCTGCTATGTACATGCCTTCACCCTCTCAATCAATACCTTCCCATACAACTTACCAGGTATACTCAACAAACGTATAACTCTGTAGTTTGAGCGCAGGACCAAGAGTTCTGTGCAATAGGAATAACTTGTGTTATGCAGGTGCTAAGATAAAACACGTCCTAGATAAGTTTGACGACATATTCTCAAACATTGCCGAGGTTGTGATTTTTGTCGTTGAGGTGGGGACGAACAATGCAGTCAGTGGGAGATCGGAAGAAATATTAGCGGGGTATAGAGAACTTATGAGCATGTTTAAAGAGAGTCGTAGGATGCTTATGATATTAAGTTTGCTGCCAAGGTATGACATCGATTCCTGTGCCCTCAGTAGAATGCTGGCGATAAACAGGAGAATCGAAGCTCTCTGTAGGGAGGAGGATAGTGTGTTTAGTATAGAGTTGTGGGACCATTTTAGTCATGCCAGATCTCTGTACGCTAGGGATTGTCTTCAATTAAATGGAATACGGAAAGCCCGCTTTGGCAGAGTGTTCGATGAGAACATTTGTCCTTTTTCGATAAATTACTCAGGAAAGCATATCACGGTCGAGCTAACGAAGGAACTAGGAGAATGGGGAGGGTGAGGGGGTAGCTGTGGGAGGTGGGTCGGTGTGGGGGGAATCTGAGTGTGAAACGGATCTGAGGGGACAAGGCGTCCACCAGTCCGACCACTATGATGGTAGAGGATGGATGGGACCTTGGTGGTAGGGATCCTTGGGGAGTAGCGGTAACCTCACAGGCAGAGGAATCAGCAATGAAGGTCAAGTAGGGTCAGATGGGGACAACTCAGGCAGTATAAGCAGCGGTTTAGCACAGCTCCAGGTCAACTGTCAGGTAACTTTTAGGACCAAGGTTGGTAGGGTTCAGTGTGGGAAGGGTCATAGTATGGGGGCGAACCCAAAGCTGGAGAACCGTCTCTCTTCCGCTGGTGCACACACAAACATTAACAGTGATAATATAAACAAGCACACATTCAAATTCAGTCCAGAAATTAACTACAAGGAAAATAATTTTGATACATACAAATGTCTAAACATAAACTGGGACACGTTAACAGGTAACCGAGAGAGAATGAGATCAAAACTGATTGAAGACACTTTTCAAGAGCAGTTAATTAAAAAGAAGTCGAGCTTAAAACATTCTTGATTTTATCATCACCAGATTTTGAAATAAATGACAACAAACTCTTGATCCCGGATTACAGGAGGGCAAATTTTGAAAACAATTGACACGAAATTCGCCGCACCAGTTAGAAAACTTCTTGACGTTCACACAGTAGAGGAAATGTGGATTATTTATAAAAGTACATTACTCGTGATTAAAGATAAACATATTCCATGAATTACTAAGAGAACTTACAATATTTCAAAACCATCATGGATGAATAGGAGAATAGAAAGGCTAATTTCACAAAAGAAAAAAATATGAGAAATTCAAATTAATGGGAAACAATGAAAATCGTCAGGAAATAATCAAAATCCAAAGAGAGTGAAAGGTCATAAGACAGAGTGAACGCGACGAAGAAAAAAGAATTTCCTTGAAAGTTAAGAATAATCCTATGGAATTTTTCAAATATATCACACAAAAGAAGACAGTAAAAGAAACAATTGGACCATTACGAAACAAACATGACACACTAACTACTGACTCCATATTCACAATTGAAAAAACATTTCCAATACCGCAACTAATGAAAATGTTTCATGGATCTGATAAGAGTCAGAGAAATAAAGAGCTCTAAAGTACTTAGATACCCGGATCAATTAGATCCTAACAAATCCAACGGCCCAGATAACTTAGTTCCTAGATTTTTAAAGGTCAGGAGACAGCTGATATACTCCATAAGAATTACCAACAAATCTCCATCGGATGGTCAGATGCCAACAGACTGGAAACTAGCAAATGTTGCTCCTATATGTAAAAAGGAGACAAAAAGTGTGCCTTGAACTAATGCCCAATTAGCCTTACGTCAGTGTTAGGTAAAACGATGGAAATAATGATACGAAATAAAGTTGTCACGTTTCTAGATCACAAAATAATATAGGACAAACAACACGGTTTCCGCTATAGAAGATCTTGCCTGACAAATTTGGTGAAACCTTTTAGTGTTATCAATCAGAATTAGGGCAAAAAAATACGGTCTGATGTAGTATTTTTACATCTCCAAAAGGCTCTCGATAAAGTACCTCACAAGAGACATCAACATAAACTCAAAGCACACGGAATCGGTGAAGAACTCTGTACATGGATCAGAGCCTGGCTAACCGGAAGAAAGTAGAGTGTAGTATTAAACGGTGAAGCCTCAGATTGGCTAGACGTCACGAGCGGTGCTTCACAGGGCTCGGTCCTAGGCTCAATTCTTCTCATACTATACATTAATGACCTAGCTAAAACTTGGTCTCTTATCTAAGACCTCCGAATTTGCTGAGGATACTTTGATAAGAAACTTTATAGAATGCTTTTAAAAAATCAAAATAGATGATATCATCAGATATACTACCATCATAGATTGTGATTGTCATCATAGAAATTAAGTTGATATTTATACAAAAATTTCTCAAGGAAAAAAAAATATCCATGAATTCAATGATAAACTTACTCTTGCACATTAGTTTTACTGATTGGTAATATCTTTATTTAGATCAGTGAAGACGATTCAGGATACCTGTATAATATTATGGTAACCCTAGAACGATTCGCTCTGCTATTTAGAAAAGAAAAATGATATTGGAAGTAATTCTTTTTGTTGATGGATATCATTCAATCTGACACAACACACAATCGATTTAACCTTCTGAAACGTATTCATATGTACATAAACCACCTGTCGGATTCGAACCCTGGGAAGGGCGCCCGTCGTGTACTTACATTTGTCTTTCTATAAATGTCTACATGTCTTTGAACAGCGAAATGAATACCAAACTGTGTAAAATGATGAGGATCATCATAGTTTCTTCTTCAAAACAAAAACAAATAATTTAAAAGACCCTATGCAATTTGCTTATTGTAATAATAGGAGTGTACAGGATGCAACACTTGTACTATTAAATGATATTAATAAGCATTTAGATAAGCCCAAATCACAAATTAGAGCACTATACATTGATTTTAGTTCAGCATTTAATACAATGCAACCTCATATTTTGCTCAATAAAATGCTAGAATTGGGTGTAAATAGAAATATCTTAATATGGATTTTTAGCTTTTTAACCCAGAGACCCCAATATACCAATGTAAATAATGTTAAGTCCAATGTGATAGTCACCAACACAGGAGCCCCCCAAGGTTGTGTATTGTCCCCAGCTCTTTTCACCTTGTACACAGATGATTGTAGAAGTGAAATTGATGATTGTACTATTATAAAATATGCTGACGATACAGTTATCTTAGGAAAAATTGTAAATAATAATTATGAAGGCTATTTAACTCAAGTTAAAAAATTCGTTGACTGGAGTAAACAAAATTTTTTGGAGCTTAATGTAAAGAAAACGAAAGAGATGATATTTGATTTCAGAACTAAAAATAAACACGTACCAGACCTATTAACAATTGAGGAAGAAAACGTAGAAAGAGTAAACCAGTATAAGTATTTGGGCTTTATGATTGATGACCAGTTGAAGGGAAGTGTTAATACAGATATGGTGTCAAGGAAATGTAACCAAAGATTACACTTTGTACGTATCTTGCATAACCTACATGTAGATAAAATGGTCATTAGCCTATTTTATAAAACAATTTTAGAATCAGTTATAAATTTTTCAATCACTGCCTGGTATGGAAAACTTACGTGCAAAGATAAAAAGAAGTTGGGAAGGATTATTAAGAAAGCAAGAAAACTAGGTGCAGAGACCACATCACTGAATAAGCTGTATCAAAAAGGTACAATGAAACAAGTAGACAGAATGATGAAAGATGTAACGCATCCGTTACATAATTGTTACACGTATCTTAAATCTGGTAGAAGGCTAGCTCTGCCCAAGCTGCGCACTGACAGATACAAAAAGTCGTTTGTACCTAAAAGCATTCTGCTTTTCAATCATCTATCATCACTATAACTTCTAGCTTAAAGTTTCACGATAACTGTAGGTGATGGTTCATGATAGGGATGGTGACAAGCTGATATCGCATGTACACAATAGCAAAGTAACATTTTATATGAAATAACCTATGCAATATTTCTTGTTAATATTTTAATTTTTTTTTTTTTTTTTTTACAACTACTAAGGAGCTCTAAAGCCAAAACGAATTTCATTTTGTATTACATTTTGTATAACAATTTGACGAATAAAGCATCTTATCTTATCTTATCTTATCTTATCAAAAGCTACAATGCCTGTCACATTAAGCTTTTGAGATTAACTGGGTATATCAATGTTTTCTTTATTTCCCTTTAAGGATAACTGTACGTTTACACTTTTGATGAATGTTTTGTGTGAATATTATATGTATCCATTATCTTATGCTATGATACGGCAAGTTGCGAAACACCATACAATAGACACTCAGAATTATTGGCATTAAAACTAAGAGTCTCATCTGCCACACAGGAACAGTAAGTTGACGATGCTGCTGCAGGACAGCCTGGGAGGCAACGCCAAGACCCTCGTCTTCGTCAATGTGTCCCCAGCCGCCTACAACGTCGACGAGACCTTGATCTCCCTCATGTGAGCACATGATACCGAAGCACTTACTAGGACTGTCTTCATCTCTGTGAGATACATAAACACCAGACAAATGTTCCTAAAACTTGCTCTAATTCATCTAGTCTTCTCCCTCGTGAAAATTCATGCACATTAAGATATCTACATATTTCCAGGTATGCCTCAAGGATAAAGCAGATTACAAATAGCGTCAGTAAGAATTCAGATAATAAGGAAATCTCAAGATTAAAATCGGTGAGTAGTCTTGATATCTCGTACTTTTCAGTGTCTGTTTAGTACTCTGCCAATATATTCAATGTGAACACCCTCCACATTTCCTCCTGCTACCCTGTTGCCCTATCTCTGTAGCTACCTTATCTTGACCAGATCTAAAGGACTTGTTTTAGCTGTGCTGTTCTGAATATCTTTGCCTCATGATATCTCAATTCAATACACAGTTCTTCTCGATCCACATCTTTATTCATTCGAGGTTCCATATATTACATATACAGGAGAGATTCACAGTATTTTTCACAAACCAATTTTTTTTCATACTTGATGGATGTTTTTGCGTTAGCGAGGTAGCGCCAGGAGGCAGACGAAGAAAAACATCCACTCACATATATTTACCTATCTTATTCATAATACTTTGTCGTTGTCTCTCGCGATAGCGAGGTAGCGCAAGGAAACAGACGACAGAATGGCTCAACCCACCCATACACACATGTATATACATACACGCCCAAACACGCACATATACATACCTATACATTTCAACGTATACATACATATACAAACACAGAGAAATACATATATACACATGTACATATTCATACTTGCTGCCCTCAGCCATTCCCGCCGCCACCCCGTTACACATGTAACAGCACCCCCCTCCCCCCGCACGCGCGCAAGGTAGGGCTAGGAAAAGACAACAAAGGACATATTCGTTCACACTCAGTCTCTAGCTGTCATGTGTAATGCACCGAAACCACAGCTCCCTTTCCAGATCCAGGCCCCATAAAACTTTCCATGGTTTACCCCAGACGCTTCACATGTCCTAGTTCAATCCATTAGCAGCCCTTCAATCCCGGTATACCACATCGTTCCAACTCACTTTATTCCTTATACACCTTTCACCCTCCTCTATGTTCAGGCCACGATCGATCAAAATCTTTGTCAATCTTTGTCAATCTTTTCTCACTCATTCTCTCCATGTGACCAAATCATTCCAATGCACCCTCTTATGCTCTCTCAACCACACTCTTTTTATTACCACACATCTCTCTTACCCTTTCATTACTTACTCGATCAAACTATCTCACACCACATATTGTCCTCAAACATTTCATTTCCAACACATCCACCCTCCTCTTCACAACCCTATCTATAGCCCATGCCTCGCAACCATATAACATTGCCGGAACCACTATTTTTTTAAACATACCCATTTCTGCTCTCCGAGATAATGTTCTTGCCCTCCACACACTCTTCAACGCTCCCAAAATCTTCGCCCCCTCCCCCACCCTATGATTCACTTCCGCTTCCATGGTTTTATCCGCTGCTGAATCCACTTCTATATATCTAAAAAACTTCACTTCCTCCAGTATTTCTCCATTCAATCTTACCTCCCAGATAACTTGTCCCTCAACCTTACTGAACCTAATAGCTTTGCTATACCCATATTTACTATCAGCTATCTTCTTTCACACACTTTACCAAACTCAATCGCTAACTTCTGCAGTTTCTTACCCGATTCAGCCACAAGCGCTGTATCATCAGCGAACAACAACTGACTCACTTCCCAAGCCCTCTCACCCACAACCGACTGCATACTTGCCCCTCTCTCCAAAACTTTTGCATTCACCTCCCGAGCCACCCCATCCATACCCAAATTAAACAACCATGGAGACATCATACAACTGTGCCGCAAACCGATATTCACTTGGAACCAATCACTTTCCTCTCTTTCTACTCGTACACATGCCTTACATCCTTGGTACAAGTTTTCACTGCTTCTAGCAACTTACCTTGCACACCATATACTCTTAATACCTTCTACAAAGCATCTCTATCAACCCTATCGTATACCCTCTCCAGTACCATAAATGCTACATACAAATCTATCTGTGTTTCTAAGTATTTCTTATATACAGTCTTCAAAGCAAACACCTGATCCACATATCATCTACCACTTCTGAAACCACACTGCTCTTTCCCAATATGATGCTCTGTACATGCTTTTACTCTAAATCAATACCCTCCCATATAATTTCCCAGGAATACTGAACAAACTTATACCTCTGAAATTTGAACACTCACCTTTATCCGCTTTGCCTTTGTACAATGGCACTATGCATGTTTTCCGCCAATCCTCAGGCACTTCACCATGAATCATACATACACTGAATATCCTTAACAACCATTCAACAACACAGTCACCCCCTTTTTTAATAAGTTCCTTTGCCATACCATCCAAACACGCCGCCTTGCCGGCTTTCATCATCCGCAAATCTTTCACTACCTATTCCCTGCTTACCAAACCATTCTCCCTGACCCCTCATTTCGCACACCACCTCGACCAAAACACCCTATATCTGCCACTCTATCATGAAACATATTCAACAAACCTTCAAAATACTCAAGCCATCTCCTCACATCACCACGACTTGTTATTGCCTCCCCATTAGTCCCCTTCACTGATGTTCCCATTTGTTCTCTTGTCTTACTCTTTTACCAGCTTCCCTCTCACACACCATCTCTATCCACCTTGTCATATGCCTTTTCCAGATCCATAAATGCCACATACAGATCCATCTGTTTTTCTAAGTATTTCTCACATACATTCTTCAAAGCAAACACCTGATCCACACATCTACCATTTCTGAAACCACACTGCTCCTCCAAACTCTGATGTGTGTATGCCTTCACCCTTTCAATCAATACTCTCCCGTATAATTTTCCAGGAATACTCAACATACTTATGCCTCTGTAGTTTGAACACTCACCTTGAAAAAGAGGGCATATGTGAGTTTGGGTGAGAAAGTAGTATTAAACTTTAGGGAGGATAAAAAGATGTTTTGGAAGGAGGTAAATAAAGTGCGTAAGACAAGGGAACAAATGGGAACATCAGTGAAGGGGCCAGGCAAGGGGGGAAGTGATAATAGGTAGCGATGAAGTGAGAAGGAGATGGAATGAGCATTTTGAAGGACTGTTGAATGTGTTTGATGATAGAGTGGCGTATGTAGTATGTTTTAGTCGGGGTGATGTGCGAAGTTAAAGAGTCAAGGAAAGTGGTTTGGTGAAGATAGAAGCGGTGGTGAAAACCTCCCAGAAGATAAAAGCCGGGAAGGCGGCGGGGTTGGATAGTTTTGCTGTTTGATTTATGAAGAAAATGGATGACAGTGTTGTTATTGGTTGGTACGGGTATTCAGTGTATGTATGGATCATGGTGAAGTGCCTGAGGATTGGTGGAATGCATGTATACTCCCAGTGTACAAAGTCAAACGGGGTGAAGAGAATGGTGGGAGTGTGTGAGCTTGGAAAGGAAACTTGTGTGAGGAAGTACCAGGAGAGATTGAGTGCAGAATGGAAAAAGGTGAGAGTAAATGACGTAAGGGGAGTGGGAGATGAATGGTATGTATTTAGGGAAGCAGTGATAGCTTGTGTAAAAGATGCTTGTGGCATGAAAGGTGGGAGGCAGGCAGATTACAAAGGGTAGTGAGTGGTGGGATGAAGAAGTAAGATTGTTAGTGATAGAGAAGAGAGAGGCGTTTGGACGATTTTTGCTGGGAAGTAGTGCGAATGACTGGGATGTGTATAAAAGAAAGAGGCAGGAGGTCAAGAGAAAAGTGCAAGAGGTTAAAAAGAGGGCAAATGACAGTTGGGGTGAGACAGTACCACTAAATTTTAGGGAGAATAAAAAGATGTTTTGGAATAATGTAAGTAAAGTGTGTAAGTCAAGAGAATAAATGGAAACATCGGTAAAGGGGGCTAATGGGGAGGTAGTAACAAGGATTGGTGAAGTGAGAAGGAGATAGAGTGAGCATTTTGAAGGTTTGTTGAATGTATTTGATGATAGAGTGGCAGATATAGCTTGTTTTGGTCGAGGTGGTGTGCGAAGTGAGAGGGTCAGGGGGAATGGTTTGGTGAACAGAGAAGAGGTGCTGAAAGCATTGCGGACGATGAAAGCCGGCAAGGCGGCGGATTTGGATGGTATTGCAGTGGAATTTATTAAAAAAGGGGGTGAGTGTGTTGTTGACTGGTTGGTAAGGGTATCCAATGTATGTATGGTTTATGATGAAGTGACTGAGGATTGGCGGAATGCCTGCATAGTACCATTGTACAAAGGCAGAGGGGATATATGCGAGTGTTCAATTTACAGAGTTATAAGTTTGTTGAGTATTACTGGGAAATTATATGGGAGTTCTTTTTTGTGACGGTAAAGGCACGTACAGAGAGCATCAGACTGGGGAAGAGCGGTGCGCTTTCAGAATTGGTAGAGGATGTGTATATCAGTTGTTTACTTTGAAGAATGTTTGAGAGAAATACTTAGAAAAACCGATGGATTTGTATGGCAGCATTTATGGATCTGGAGAAGGCATATGACAGAGTTGATAGAGATGCTTTGTGGAAGGTATTTAGAGTATATGGTGTGAGAGATAAGTTGCTAGAACCAGTGAAAATTTCTTAACGAGGATGTAAGGCGTGTGTTCGAGTAGGAAGGGAGGAAAGTGATTGGTTCCCGGTGAATGTCGGTTTGCAGCAGGGGTGCATGATTTCGCCATGGGTGTTTAATTTGTTTATGGTCGGGGTTGTTAGGGAGGTGAATGCAAGAGTTTTCTAGAGAGGGGCAAGTATGTAGTCTGTTGTGCATGAGAGGGCTTGGGAAGTGAGTCAAGTATTGTTTGCTGATGATATATATATATATATATATATATATATATATATATATATATATATATATATATATATATATATATATATATATATATATATATATATATATATATATTTACCTCGCAAACGCGGGAGACAGCGACAGAGCAAAATAATAATAATAATAATAATAAAAAAGAAATATATATATATGTATATATATATATATATATATATATATATTTTTTTTTTTTTCTTTTTTTTTTTTTGCCGCTGTCTTCCGCGTTTGCGAGGTAGCGCAAGCAAACAGACGAAAGAAATGGCCCAACCCACCCCCATACACATGTATATACATACGTCCACACACGCAAATATACATACCTACACAGCTTTCCATGGTTTACCCCAGACGCTTCACATGCCCTGATTCAACCCACTGACAGCACGTCAACCCCGGTAAACCACATCGATCCAATTCACTCTATTCCTTGCCCTCCTTTCACCCTCCTGCATGTTCAAGCCCCAATCACACAAAATCTTTTTCACTCCATCTTTCCACCTCCAATTTGGTCTCCCACTTGTCCTCGTTCCCTCCACCTCCGACACATATAGCCTCTTGGTCAATCTTTCCTCACTCATTCTCTCCATGTGCGCAAACCATTTCAAAACACCCTCTTCTGCTCTCTCAACCACGCTCTTTTTATTTCCACACATCTCTCTTACCCTTACGTTACTTACTCGATCAAACCACCTCACACCACACATTGTCCTCAAACATCTCATTTCCAGCACATCCACCCTCCTGCGCACATCTCTATCCATAGCCCACGCCTCGCAACCATACAACATTGTTGGAACCACTATTCCTTCAAACATACCCATTTTTGCCTTCCGAGATAATGTTCTCGACTTCCAAACATTCTTCAAGGCTCCCAGAATTTTCGCCCCTTCCCCCACCCTATGATCCACTTCCGCTTCCATGGTTCCATCCGCTGCCAGATCCACTCCCAGATATCTAAAACACTTTACTTCCTCCAGTTTTTCTCCATTCAAACTTACCTCCCAATTGGCTTGACCCTCAACCCTACTGTACCTAATAACCTTGCTCTTATTAACATTCACTCTTAACTTTCTTCTTTCACACACTTTACCAAACTCAGTCACCAGCTTCTGCAGTTTCTTACATGAATCAGCCACCAGCGCCGTATCATCAGCGAACAACAATTGACTCACTTACCAAGCTCTCTAATCCACAACAGACTGCATACTTGCCCCTCTTTCCAAAACTTTTGCATTCACCTCCCTAACAACCCCATCCATAAACAAATTAAACAACCATGGAGACATCACACACCCCTGCCGCAAACCTACATTCACTGAAAACCAATCACTTTCCACTCTTCCTACACGTACACATGCCATACATCCTCGATAGAAACTTTTCACTGCTACAAACAACTTACCTCCCACAATATATATTCTTAATTCCTTCCATAAAGCATCTCTATCTACTCTACCATATGCCTTCTCCAGATCCATAAATGCTACACACAAATCCATTTGCTTTTCTAAGTATTTCTCACATACATATTTTCAAAGCAAATACCTGATCCAGACATCCTCTACCACTTCTGAAACCACACTGCTCTTCCCCAATCTGATGCTCTGTACATGCCTTCATCCTTTCTATCAATACCCTCTCATATAATTTCCCAGGAATACTGAACAAACTTATACCTCTGTAATTTGAGCACTCACTCTTATCCCCTTTGCCCTTGTACAATGGCACTATGCAGGCATTTCGCCAGTCGTCAGGCACCTCACCATGAGTCATACATACATTAAATAATCTTACCAACCACTCAACAATACAGTCATCCCTTTTTCTAATCAGTTCCACTGCAATACCATCCAAACCTGCTGCCTTGCCGGCTTTCATCTTCCGCAAAGCTTTTACAACCTCTTCTCTTTTTACCAGATCCTCTTTCCTAACCCTCTCACTTTGCACACCACTTCGACCAAAGCACCCTATATCTGCCACTCTATCATAAAACACATTTAATAAACCCTTGAATACTCACTCCTTCTCCTTCTCACCGCCACTATTTGTTATCACCTCCCCATTTGCCCCCTTCACTGATGTTTCCATTTTTTCCCTTGGTTATATTGACCTCGTTCCAAAACATCTTTTTATTCTCCCTAAAATTCAATGATACTCCCTCCTCCCAACTCTCATTTGCCCTCTTTTCGCCTCTTGCACCTTTCTCTTGACCTGCTGCCTCTTTCTTTTAAACATATCGCACTCATTTGCATCATTTCCCTGCAAAAATCGTCCAAATGCTTCTCTCTTCTCTTTCACTAATAATCTTACTTCTTCATTCCACCATTCACTACCCTTTCTAATATGCCCATTTCTCGCGCCCCTATCAATTAACACTTAATCCAATAACTCTCTGGCCATCTCCTCAACTTACATACGTATACTTATATATATCTCTCTTTTTACACCAGGTATTTCCAATCACCAGTCCTTTTTCAGCACATAAATCTACAAGTTCTTCACCATTTCCATTTCAAAACACCCTGTTCTGCTCTCTCATCCACACTCTTTTTACTACCACAAATCTCTCTTACCCTTTCATTACTTACTCGATCAAACCACCTCACACCACATATTGTCCTCAAACATCTCATTTCCAACGCATCCACCCTCCTACGAACTAATCTATCTATAGCCCACGCCTCGCAATCATATAAGTTTGTTAGAACCACCATTCCTTCGAACATCCCCATTTTTTGCTTTCTGAGATAATGTTCTCGACTTCCATACATTTTTCAACGCTCCCAGAACTTTTGCCCCCTCCCCCACCCTGTGACTCACTTCCACTACCATGGTTCCATTCGCTGCCAAATGCACTCCCAGATACCTAAAACACTTCACTTCCTCAAGTTTTTCTCCATTCAAACTCTACTGTACCTAATAACCTTGCTCTTATTCACATTTACTCTCAGCTTTCTTCTCGCACACACTTTATCAAACTCAGTCACAAGCTTCTCTAGTTTCTCACCCGAATCAGCAATCAGCGCTGTATCATCAGCGAACAACAACTGACTCACTTCTCAAGCTCTCTCATCCACAACATACTGCATACTTGCTCCCTCTCTCCAAAACTCTCGCATTCCTCTTTGTAACAACCCGATACATAAACAAATTAAACAACCATGGAGACATCAAGCACCTTTCCTGTAAACCGATATTTACTGAGAACAAATCACTTTCCTCTCTTCCTACTCGTATACATGCCCTACATCTTAGATAGAAAATTTTCACTGTTTCTAACAACTTGCCTTCCTCACCATGTATTCTTAATACCTTCCACAGAGCATTCTATTAACTCTATCATATGCCTTCTCAAGATCCACAAATGCTACATCCACATACCTTCGCTTTTCTAGATATGTCTCACAAATATTCCTTAATGCAAACGCCTGATCCACATATCCTTTACCACTTCTGAAACCACACTACTCTTCCCGAATCTGATGCTCTGTGCATGCCTTCACCCTCTCTATCAATACCCTCCCATGTAATTTCCCAGGTATACTCAACAAACTTATACCACTTTAATTTGAGCTCTCACCTATATTCCCTTTGCCTTTGTACAATGGCATTATGCATGCATTCCACCAATGCTCAGGCATCTCACCATGAGTCATACATACATTGAATATTATTACCAACCCTCAACAACACAGTCAACTTTTTTTTTAAATAAATTCCACTGTAATACCATCCAAAATGTCTGTCTTGCCAGCTTTCATCTTCCTCAAAGCTTTTACTACCTCTTCTCTGTTTACCAAATCATTCTCCCTAACCCTCTCACTTCGGACACCACCTCGACTAAAACACCCTTTATCTGCCAATCTATCATCTAAATCATTCAACAAACCTTCAAAATCCTCACTTCATCTCCATCTAACATCACCATTACTTGTTATCACCTCCCCATTAGCCCCCTTCACCGATGTTCCCATTTGTTCTCTTGTCTTACGCACTTTATTTTCCTCCCTCCAAAACATAGAGGAGGGTTAGAGGTGTGAAAGGAATAGAGTGAATTGCAACGATGTCTTATACCGTGGTCGACATGATGTCAATGGATTGAACCAGGGCTTATGAAGCGTCTGGGTTAGACCATGTAAGGTTTTGTGGGGCCTGGATGTGGAAAGGGAGCTGTGGTTTCGGTGCATTACACATGACAACTAGAGACTGAGTGTGAACGAATGTGGCCTTTGTTGTCTTTTCCTAGTGCTAACTCTTGCGCGCAGGGGGGCGAGGGTACTATTTCATATATGGCCGGGTGACGACAGAAATGAATAAAGGCAGAAAGTATGAATATATATTTGTGTATATATGTGTATGTCTGTGTATGCATACGTTGAAAAATATATTTATGCATATGTACTTGTGTGGGCGTTTACATATATATATATGTGTATGTAGGTGGGTTGGGCCATTCTTTTGTCCATTTCCTTGCCCTACATCGCAAACGTAGCAGACAGCGACTAAGTATACTAAATATACTAAACATTCATTTATACATTCTTTTTTAGTATACTTTGACTCTGCATCCCGCGTTAGCGAGGTAGCGCAAGAAAACAGACTAATGAATGGCGTAACCCACCCACATACACGTGTACATACATAAAAGCCCACACACGCACATATACATACCTATACATTTCAACGTATACATACATATACATACCTATACATTTCAACGTATACATACTTATACATACACAGACATATACATATATACACATGTACATATTCATACAAGCCGCTTTCATCCATTCCTACCGCCACCCCACCACACATGAAATGACACCCCCCTCCCCCCACAAGCGTGCCAGGTAGCGCCAGGAAACGACATCAAAGGCCACATTCCTTCACACACATTCTCAATCTCCCTTTCCACATCCAGGCCCCACAAAACTTTCCAAGGTTTACCCCAGACGCTTCATATGCCCTGGTTCAATCCACTAACAGCATGTCGACCCCGGTATACCACATCGTACCAATTCACTCTATTCCTTGCACGCCGTTCACCCTCTACCATGCTCAACGCCAATCGCTCAAAATCATTTTCACTCCATCCTTCCACTTGCAATTTGATCTCCCACTTCTCGTTCCCTCCACCTCTGACAAATGCATCTTGTTTGTCAATCTTTCCTAACTCATTCTCTCCATGTGACCAAACCTTTTCAAAACACCCTCATCTACTCTCTCAACCACACTTTTTTTATTACCACACATCTCTCTTACCCTTTCAATACTTACTCGATCAAGCCACGTCACACCACATATTGTCCTCAAACATCTCATTTCCAACACATCCACCCTACTCTGCACAACCCTATCTATAGCCCATGCCTTACAACCACATAACATTGCTGGAACCACTATTCCTTCAAACATACCCATTTTTGCTTTCTGAGATAGTTTTCGCCTTCCACACATTCTTCAACGCTCCCAGAACCTTCACCTCCTCCCCCAACCTATGTCTCACTTCCACTTCCATGGTTCCATCCACTGCAAAATCCACTCCCAGACATCTAAAACACTTCACTTCCTCTAGTTTTCCTCCATTCAAATTCACTTCCAAATTTGCTTATCCCTCGATCACTCTAACTAATAACCTTGCTCTCATTTACATTTACTCTCAGATTTCTTCTTTCACCGGCTTCAGTCACCAGCTTCTGCAGTTTCACACCCGAATCAGCCACCAACGCTGTATCATCAGCGAACAACAACTGACTTACTTCCCAAGCCCTATTATCCTCAGAAGACTGCACACTTGCCCCTCTCTCCAAAACTCTTGCATTCACCTCCCCAACAACCCCATCCATAAACATATTAAACAACCATGGAGGCATCACGCACCCCTGCCGCAAACCGATATTCACTTGGAACCAATCACTTTCCTCTCTTCCTAATCGTACACATGCCTTACATCCTCGATAAAAACTTTACACTGGTTGTAGCAACTTCCCTCAAACAACATATACTCGTAATGCCCTCCGCAGAGCATCTCTATCAACTCTATCATATGCCTTCTCCAGATCCATAAATGCTCCAAACAAATCCATTTGTTTTTCTAAGTATTTCTCACATACATTCTTCAAAGCAAACACCTGATCAACACATCCTCTACTACTTCTGAAAACACACTGCTCTTCCCTAATCTGATGCTCTGTACATGCCTTCACCCTCTGAATCAATACCGTTCCAAACAATTTCCCAGGAATACTCAGCAAACTTATGCTTTTGTAATTTGAACACTCACCTTAACTCCTTTGCCTTTGTACAATGGCACTATGCATGCATTCCGCCAATATTCAGTCACTTCATCATGAGCCATACATACATTGAATATCCTCACCAACCAGTGAACAACACAGTCACCCCCCTTTTTTAATTAATTCCATTGCAATAGCGTCCAAACCCGTCGCCTTGCCGGCTTTCATCTTTCGCAACGCTTTCACTACCTCTTCTGTTTTTACTAAACCATTCTCCATGACCCTCTCACTTCGCGCACCATCTCGACCAAAACACTCTATATCTGCCACTCTATCACCAAACATATTCAACAAACCTTAAAAATACTCACTCCATCTCCTTCTCACATCACCAATACTTGTTGTTACCTCCCGATTAGCCCCCTTCACGGATGTTCAAATTTGTTCGCTTGTCTTACGCACTTTATTTACCTCATTCCAAAACATCTATATATTCTCCCTAAAATTTAGTGATCCTCTCTCACCCCAACTCTCATTTGCCCCCATTTTCACCTCTTGCACCTTTCTCTTGACCTCCTGCCTCTTTCTTTTATACATCTCCCGGTATTTTGTAGTATTTCTCTGCAAAATTCGTCCAAATGCCTCTCTCTTCTCTTTCACTAACCATCTTACCTCTTAATCCCACCACTCACTACCCTTTCTAGTCTATCCATCTCCCACGCTTCTCATGCCACAACCAAGCCATCACTGCTTCCCTAAATACATCCCAGTCCTCCCCTACTCCCCTTACGTCCTTTGCTCTCAACTTTTTCCATTCTGTACTGTCTCTCCTAGTACTTCTTCACAAAAGTCTCCTTCCCAAGCTCACTTACTCTCACCACTCACTTCACCCCAACATTATCCCTTCTTTTCTGAAAACCTCCTCAAATCTTCACCTTCGCCTCCACAAGATAATGATCAGACGTCCCTCCAGTTGTCTGGAAGTTCGTTTCACTCACAGCCAAAACATCCAGGATCCTTTCCTCAAACATACTATCTATATCTTTTTTTATCATCTTGGTTATATTCACAGACATTTAGACACCCCAATCTGACCCGTCGTGGAGGATGAGCATTCCCCGCGTGACTCCTTTTTCTGTTACCCCTTTTAGAATTTTAAAATACGAGGGGAGGGTTTCTAGCCCACCAATCCCGTCCCCTTTAGTCGCCTTCTTATACACGTGAGGAATGCCTGGGAATGATTCTCTCTCTCCAATCCCCAGGGATAATATATATATTTATAGGTAATATATATATTTTTTGTTTTGCTTTGTCGCTGTCTCCCGCTTTTGTGAGGTAGCGCAAGGAAACAGACGAAAGAAATGGCCCAACCCACCCCAATACACGTGTATATACATACGTCCACACAAGCAAATATACATACCTACACAGCTTTCCATGGTTTACCCCAGACGCTTCACATGCCTTGATTCAATCCACTGACAGCACGTCAACCCCGGTATACCACATCGATCCAATTCACTCTATTCCTTGCCCTCCTTTCACCCTCCTGCATGTTCAGGCCCCGATCACACAAAATCTTTTTCACTCCATCTTTCCACCTCCAATTTGGTCTCCCACTTCTCGTTCCCTCCACCTCCGACACATATATCCTCTTGGTCAATCTTTCCTCACTCATTCTCTCCATGTGCTCAAACCATTTCAAAACACCCTCTTCTGCTCTCTCAACCACGCTCTTTTTATTTCCATACATCTCTCTTACCCTTACGTTACTTACTCGATCAAACCACCTCACACCACACATTGTCCTCAAACATCTCATTCCCAGCACATCCATCCTCCTGCGCACAACTCTATCCATAGCCCACGCCTCGCAACCATACAACATTGTTGGAACAACTATTCCTTCAAACATACACATTTTTGCTTTCCGAGATAATGTTCTCGACTTCCACACATTCTTCAAGGCTCCCAGGATTTTGGCCACCTCCCCCACCCTATGATCCACTTCCGCTTCCATGGTTCCATCCGCTGCCAGATCCACTCCCAGATATCTAAAACACTTTGCTTCCTCCAGTTTTTCTCCATTCAAACTTACCTCCCAATTGACTTGACCCTCAACCCTACTGTACCTAATTACCTTGCTCTTATTGACATTTACTCTTAACTTTCTTCTTTCACACACTTTACCAAACTCAGTCACCAGCTTCTGCAGTTTCTCACATGAATAGGCCACCAGCGCTGTATCATCAGCAAACAACAACTGACTCACTTCCCAAGCTCTCTCATCCCCAACAGACTTCATACTTGCCCCTCTTTCCAAAACTCTTGCATTCACCTCCCTAACAACCCCATCCATAAACAAATTAAAAAACCATGGAGATATCACACACCCCTACCGCAAACCTACATTCACTAAGAACCAATCACTTTCCTCTCTTCCTACACGTACACATGCCTTACATCCTCGATAAAAACTTTTCACTGCTTCTAACAACTTGCCTCCCACACCATATTATCTTAATACCTTCCACAGAGTATCTCTATAAACTCTATCATATGCCTTCTCCAGATCCATAAATGCTACATACAAATCCATTTGCTTTTCTAAGTATTTCTCACATACATTCTTCAAAGCAAACACCTGATCCACACATCCTCTACCACTTCTGAAACCACACTGCTCTTCCTCAATCTGATGCTCTGTACATGCCTTCACCCTCTCAATCAATATACATATATACATATATATATATATATATATATATATATATATATATATATATATATATATATATATATATATATATATATATATATATATATATATATATATATATATATATATATTTTATATTCATATTTTTATTATACTTTGTCGCTGTCTCCCGCGTTTGCGAGGTAGCGCAAGGAAACAGACGAAAGAAATGGCCCAACCCCCCCCATACACATGTATATCCATACGTCCACACACGCAAATATACATACCTACACAGCTTTCCATAGCTTACCCCAGACGCTTCACATGCCTTGATTCAATCCACTGACAGCACGTGAACCCCGGTATACCACATCGATCCAATTCACTCTATTCCTTGCCCTCCTTTCACCCTCCTGCATGTTCAGGCCCCGATCACACAAAATCTTTTTCACTCCATCTTTCCACCTCCAATTTGGTCTCCCTCTTCTCCTTGTTCCCTCCACCTCCGACACATATATCCTCTTGGTCAATCTTTCCTCACTCATCCTCTCCATGTGCCCAAACCACTTCAAAACACCCTCTTCTGCTCTCTCAACCACGCTCTTTTTATTTCCACACATCTCTCTTACCCTTACGTTACTCACTCGATCAAACCACCTCACACCACACATTGTCCTCAAACATCTCATTTCCAGCACATCCATCCTCCTGCGCACAACTCTATCCATAGCCCACGCCTCGCAACCATACAACATTGTTGGAACCACTATTCCTTCAAACATACCCATTTTTGCCTTCCGAGATAATGTTCTCGACTTCCACACATTCTTCAAGGCCCCCAGAATTTTCGCCCCCTCCCCAACCCTATGATCCACTTCCGCTTCCATGGTTCCATCCGCTGCCAGATCCACTCCCAGATATCTAAAACACTTCACCTCCTCCAGTTTTTCTCCATTCAAACTCACGTCCCAGTTGACTTGACCCTCAACCCTACTGTACCTAATAACTTTGCTCTTATTCACATTTACTCTTAACTTTCTTCTTCCACACACTTTACCAAACTCAGTCACCAGCTTCTGCAGTTTCTCACATGAATCAGCCACCAGCGCTGTATCATCAGCGAACAACAACTGACTCACTTCCCAAGCTCTCTCATCCCCAACAGACTTCATACTTG